>NW_027279513.1:2500-257500 GCF_046629955.1 Centroberyx affinis
ATAATGCTTTATTGAAATAACCCTAACCCTCTTTTTGAGGTCAGAGATCAGCTACTAAGCAGCGCCCCCTGGAGCTGGTGGGGATTCAGCATCTTGCTCAAAGACACTTCGGCAGGGGGGATATATGCCAACATGGCGGCTTGTACCTGGGTCTTCTGTTTGGTGGCCAATCTCCCTGCTTGCTACGTCACTCTGCTGCCTCCATAGTACACCAGAGTACTGAGAGAGGAGCTGTGTGTGTATCAGTGTGACAGTATGTCCTATGTGCCATGACAGAGAAGTTTCTGTCCTTTGTCCAAATTTTCTGACATTTATGTTCTCTTCCAGTTGAATAGCGACAAAGCCTGAGCCAGACTGGAGGGAGGAGAGGAAGGAAAAAGAGCGACACAGGGAGGAAAAAAGAGAAGAAATCCAGACAGAGAGGGATCCAAACCAACGGCTGTTTCTTTGTCAGGGACAAAATTGTCTACTCATTGCACTACAGGAGCAAAACAAAGGACATCACTCCACTAAAACAGTATATATTTGTGTATCGCACACATACACTGGCAAATGAACACACATAAACACACACCCAAATCAGTTCCATGCCAATCCAGCTCCAGGCGGAGCAGACGGCTGCCTACCTGGCTTCACCTCCTGGCTAACTGACAGTCGGCCATGTTGGTTTAAAAGCGGCCAACTGTCGGGGTCAGCGGAGGTCGAACAGTTTTACACAAACAGCCTCAATCACGAACCATTTTGGAATTTGGAAAGTATGTTTTTGCTTGGTGGATTCTTGCGTGTGTGTGCTGTTAAACTGTTGCTGGACACCCCCAGCCCCAACACACACACACACACACACACACACACACATACACACACACACACACAGACAAACACACACCCACACACACACTGAGAGCTTCCATTCTCTCCATCTGGTTTTGGCTCAGTCTCTCTCGCTCACTGTTTCTCTCTCTGCCAGTCTGTCTGTCTGTCTGTCTGTCTGTCTCTCTCTCTCTCTCTCTCTCTCTCTCAAACACACACACACACACACACACACACACACACACAAACACACACAATCGGCATATTGTTTTTTTTCTCCCCCCAGAAAATTGCACACTTTTGGTGAAAACCTAAACAGTGGGTTTCCCTCCCATTCCATCGCCTCATTTGCAATTTCTTAAACTCACATCCTGCAAGGTGCTGGCGTCATTCAGCACTGCTAGCTCCATAATCATTTAGTGGTTCACATTTCTAAAGGCGCACCCACCCCTCCTCCTCCTCCTCTCCATCTCCCTGACTCCCTCCTAGTCAAACTATTTGTAAGCAGCAGCGGCAGAGAGAGAGGGAGAGCCGCAGTGATGCAGAGTTCATGTCCAAACGGGAAACTTACATTAGATTCCGTAAACCGCGAAAGATGAAAAAAGAGAGATGTAGTGGAGTCGCTTCTCTGCGTTTTCACAAAGGGACTAGCTACGTTAGAGGTTTATTTCAAGGTAAGTTTATTCAGACAGCCTGTTTGATGCATGCTGCCTACATTGCAAACACCTTCTAGTACTGTAAATGCAGCCACGTCGTTATTTTACCACGTTATTGTGACGTTATAATGTAACTTTCAGACTTTTAAATGTAGCTTCTTTGGTTTTCTTTTCTTCGAGCGTTCAGAGCGCAGTATCACTGTGCGTAAAAGACGAAGATCAGGGATAGAAAGAGCCTGCAGTGCCTCACCAAGTGTCGCCTCACCGCGGGTCTCCTGGCATTATAAAACCCAACTGTTTGCACGCGCGATTATATGCCAACGCGCGCGCGCGTGTGTGTGTCTTCGTCTGTTTGCGCGCGCGTGCGTGCATATGCCAGTGCCAGACACTTTGCCAGACTTCTCCCCCTACAGACTGTGTGTCTCTGCCCTGGTGGCTTTCTCTCCGCGCGTGAGCAAAGCTGAAACCATTGCATCCACTCTGCTCTCAATATACTCATATTGAACGCGCAGCCTTGCTAAAGCTCCTCCTGGGCATTTACATTAGGTACCAAGACTTCCATAGGTCATTCGTTCATTGTATGACCTGATGGTGATTTGTGATATACAGCTCATATTCTGCTAGGAAAATTGGCTGTAAGCCCTGTATCATATAGAAAATCATATCATAGATGTATATTGTTACATCCTTTGTGTCCCATGGACTGCAGCTTGACTCCAATGGGAGGCAGTGAAACCCAGTGTTTGATGGGAACAGTTGAAATCAATTGGTCACTGTGTTCCTCTGGTGAAGCCACAGAACAACTGCATAGAGCGGTGCCAGGTCTCCAGTCGGTGGGTGGGCAGCTGGTCAGGCAGGACGGCCTGCTGGTTAGAGACACTGTCCTTCAACCATATAAGCATCTGCCCTGCTGACACTCTCAGTCCCTACCTCCAGACAGCATGGAGTTGTCATTATATCAGTGCAAGTGAGGATTTGTCAGTGTTAATGCACATATTATTAAGCCACGAATCGTCTGTTTTTGCATACTTGTGAAGAAATGTCCCACTAATAAGGGATGCTCTGTCTGACTTATTCTTAGAGTCACAAGGAAACGACATTTCGACGGTGTCTTCCTTCCGTAATTCAACGTATATCCGGTTGAAACAGGACGCTGGGGCGGGACGCAACGTGGGTAGGGACTGTTCAAAAGTGGTCAGGTTGCACCATAACAAATGTGGAAACTGACTCAGTGCTTTGTGCATAATCTTAAGCTAATAATAAGTTTCAGATGCTTCAGAATGAATCAATTCCAGCCACCAGGATGCAACCATGGTGTCTTAGGTAAAGGAAACAGGGTTTTCAGGATTGAACACCCAAAAACTCATCGCAGTACCAACTCGTGTCATTTTGAAAGTTGTGAAGCTGCAGGTTTTATATGATTGGAGGGGTGGAGAGGGGGCTTCAAAAACTGGTATTATGGTATTATTGGTTTGAATTTGTATGTATATCTACTGGTACACCATGAAGTAACCATTAAAAAGATGCTGTTTTCCAGGATTTTGGTATAAGGAATACGTGAAAATTAAAATAATCCAAATCAAAAGAAATGTATTGTTATATAGCTGTACGTTATGGTATGGAGAGATAGTGAACAAGGTGAAAACCGTTTAATTTCACTGACTTTAAGCTCTGTAGGCCACCCAAGCCTGTCCTGCTGCACACCATCACAAAGCCTTTTCAGGATGAGAGTTCAGATGGAGAACAGTGCTCTTTTATGTTGCCACTTTTATGATTCATTAACTGAGCCTTTCTATTTATGTTTGCTAGGTGGAAGTTTGGAGAGCCAACATTTCCTTATGCTCTTTGTTCAACGGGGCTATTGAAATGGAGTGAGTTGTGTTTGCCCTCCACTGTTGCTCAGCCTCATTTCCCCTTTGTTGTGTTGACATAAGTACCCCACACACACAAAAAAAAAGAATTTATGAAACCGGTTAATGATGAAGAGAGGGTGAACCTCAGCCATAAAGATGGATTTGGTCATTTCGCCTGCTGTTGTTTTGCAATGTTTTCTTTGAAATATTTGTGTGCTGTAAAAGGAGTCATTGACCCAGTGCAACAAATCCAGTGTGAAATGAATTCTTATCTTGAATGTTTACTCTTGTCTCATTTGTTGAATTGAAAGGGCATTAGGGAAAGTGCCAGAGGGAGTGAAAGGGAAGTTCGTTTAGAATGAGATGCAAAAAGCCACAATAATCAGATACATCACAGTCTGATATACATCATGGAGTGAGACATGGTGATACACTATATACACAATGCATGCACACACACATCCACACACGTATGTGCACACAGACACATACACACACATGCCATAAGGACCTGGCAGGCCATCAACTGTGTTGCCACGTTGCAGCAGTAGATCCTTGTAAACTGAGCGCATGTTGTATTTTGGAGTCATGCGTAATGGTCAGGGTGTTCTGACCTAAACCACTGTGCTGTAAAGGGAGCATGGCTCTCCGGTCCGGTGGAAGCAGCAGCCTCAGAGCTGACCCTCTGTGACAGAACACTGTGTGTGTGTGTGTGTGTGTGTGTGTGTGAGTGTGTGTGCGCGCGTGTGTTTCTGTGCGAGCCACTGTGATTGAACGGTCCCACAACCGTCCCAGAACCCATTTCAGTAATTTGTGGTTCTGTGGTACCAGATGTTTGACTAACACACTAAATCTACTTGCAGCAGGGGGAGTGACAGTGAAAGGGAGAGAAAGTGTGTTTATGTATGTGTGTGTGTGTGTGTGTGTGTGTATGTGACACAGGGAGAGACAGAAAGGGAGAAACAGAGAAAACACTGAGGAAAAGAAAGAGGACAGGCAGCAAGATTGATTGAAAGAAGAGGCTAAAATAGAACAGTTTGGAAAAACTCACACAAAGAAAGGAGGTATAAATGTGTTTCTCATCAGCGTCCTCAGATCCTTTATTTGATGGCCATAATGGATGGCGTCCGGCTCGCTCTCCCCATCATCGCACACTGTTCCCATTACGCTCTCTGACCCCCCCGCCTGCCTCTGTCTCTGCAATCACACAGGCAGCTCACGCCAGCCTCGCGGCCAAACCGGCTTGTTTACGGATGGTGTGCAGGTACAATTTACGGATAAATATCATGTTTAGCAGAGCCGCGTGCCTCTGTGTGTGATTCTAACGAGGCCATTTACCAAATAAAGAGCCCAAAGTGAATTCCTGTGCCGGTATTACACTTTATTGTACATGAAGACATCCGAGTTGAGCTGAGTTTAGTGCTCACAAAGCCGGGGGGGGGGGGGGGGGGGAGAAAGAAACCATATAAGAGATTGACATAGTGCCATAAAAAGTGTGAGATATAACAACGTGTTAGTTAGACACAGGCTGCCCATCAAAAGCAGTCATTAAAGTGAATTAGACAATGCAGCACCAAAACACAGGATAAGTGAAAGAGAAAAGAGCCACTTTGTTTATAGCAAAGAGAATGAGAGTGAGTTTGGGAGTTTAGGAAAAAATATATAAAGGGTATATAATCTTTATGTTTACTGCTCAAGATTAAAGAGGACTCAAGATCACTAATAACTTAAATTCCTTAATCACTAGTGAATTTTACTTTAATGCCAGCAACCATTTTGTCAAAAGAATTGTTGCATTTTTCAAATGTTGGATATCTCATCTTGGAATGAAACTTGTGTCCACAAATTTGCACACTTCCTGTGTAAATAAAAAAGTGGTTTTCCATTCCATTCCATTGCCTCATTTGCAATACAATGAGTACTACTGTTAGACTCAGATAATAGAAGGCAGTTTCTGACACGGTGCGGCCATCTCTTACCCAGCAGCCACTCTGTTGTCCCTGCCAATCTGTCCCTATCTGCCTCTCACCTTCTCGTGCCCCACCGGACCTAATCGCTCCCTTAAGCTAAATGTTAGTAATGAGCTGAGGGATCAGTAAAATCCATCCCAAAATCCACCCCACCTCCCCATAGGAATTTTCACTCTCCTCACCCATTCCTTTCCCGTCTTCCCTCATATCTTCCCTCCCTTCCTATTTTTCCCGTTCAGGTTAGCGACAGTGAGTGATGAGCATGACGGCCGCCCCAGACATTTGTCTTGGAACTGATGAAAAACTGGGATTAGCTGGAGATTTAGAGAAGGTAATCGGCTGGTCAATGCCCAGCAGGTAGGTAAGAGTGGTGCCATCACCTGGTGTCAGTTGTGACCTCACAGGTTCAGATTGACTGAGGAGAGGCTGCCTGGCATGGGCATGGGAGTCACTCTGACACTAATCCTGCCCTGGCTGGAGCCTGGATGGGTAGAGTCACGTGTTTGGGCCTCACAGGTGCTGCTTTGCCCTGGGGTCGTTTCCTCAGCAGACAGGAAGAACGTGCTCAGAGTATATCGAGGAAAACAGATATACAGTATACAGGGCCTCAGGAAGTAGCAAGAAAAACTCACTGAGAAAAAGGAATTGATGTTGTTGTTGTGCGTTGATTCATTGGATAGACACGGCAGTGCGAAGCTCAGTGGGTGGAGCATGAGCAGACGGGCTCAAAACAAACTTGGGCCACTCATGCTAAAGATGCCATGTCCCATGCCATGCCATGTCCCATGGCTTGTTATCTTGACGCGTTATGTTTTCACTCCATTCCGTCTGTTCTGTCTATTTGTCTGTTAGCAGGATATCTCAAAAAGTTATCACTGGATTTGCATGAAACTTTGTGGAAAGGTTGGTCATGGGGCAATGAAGAACTGATTACCTTTTTACACCGATTGGCCAAAGGGGGGCGTGCTGTTGGGCGTGGCTTCTCATAAAAAGGCATATAACGTACAAACGGATTCACTTTGTGGCCAATCAGCAGACAGAAGAAGAGGCAAACCCTCCATTATTGGCCCAATCAAACAACATTGGGGCACTGGAGAGCTCATTTCTAGTTTAGACATAACCGCCCTGCCAATCTTTCTAGGTGCCATCTAGTTATATGTGATGTGATGTGTCATGTGATGTGATGTGATGTGGAATGATGTGATGTCGTGTGATGACATGTCATGTGATGTGTCATGTGATGTGATGTGATGTGACGTGACGTGATGTGATGTCATGGCACGTTACGTTACGTTACGTTACGTCATGTCATGTCATGTCATGTTCAATTCAATTCAATTCAATTCAATTCAATTCAATTCAATTCAATTCAATTCAATTCAATGCAGACACTGAAAGGCTAAAAACCCTGCTGCAGTTGGGTTTTATTGGACTAACAAATTTTTAGGAACCTGCTGAGTCCTCAGGCAACAGAGAGAGAGAGAAAAACCATTCCCAACATAAGTCAATCCAAAGTTTAAGCAGCCTGACACATTTATGTGAGCCTGAATGCCTGATCCTGCTTTAGTCTTTAGTCTAAGTGTGTAACTCACATCTCTCTCTCTCTTTGTCTCTCTCTCTCTCTCCTGTCCCTTTAGCTGGCCTGAAGTGAACTGAATGAAAACAGAGGAGCCCCCCTACCTGGATACCACCAGAGAACTAAGTGGATTGAAGAAGGCAGAGAGCAAGCGAGAGATGAAGAGAGGGAGTAAGAGAGGGGGGGAAGACAGAAGGGATTAGGAGCTAATCCAGCACACGGCCAATCCTGGAGGAGCCTTATCTTTCCTTCTAGGACGATGCAGACAAAACAGTCGCTTGGATTACAGCACTTTACTTTATTGCTTGTTTCAAGAAAGCATTAGCCCCCTTTTTTCTTTGCTCTGCTTGTTTACATTGCCTCCCAAAGGTCTGGCATCCCGGGGGCAGCGGGACCGGTGAACTCTAAAGCAGAGGATAAAGAGGAGCGACAGGCCTGGTGGGTGAGAGAGGAGAGGAGAGGAGAGAGCAGCGACAGGATGTCCAGTGGACAGTGTGGGGCCACACATGGATAAATCTCTTTAGAGGGAGACGGTGCATGCCACTGGACCCCCTGCTGTCTCCGCTTGGACCTTGATGGAGACGAGTGCAGACCAACTTATCGGATGAAACGCACAAGATCCTCTCAGAAGTTGGGAACCGTTAAGCGTGTCTGCCAGTAAGCAGGCTGGAGATTTTTTTCCTGTGTTGATTTTCAGGTGTTTTGTGGATTACAGTGTCAAGCGAGAGGGCATTGCTTTAAAAGTGCAGGATTGTTGAAGAGATTTTGGAATCTTTCTGAAGCTAAAAGGAGAAGAAGGCAGGAGAAACGTGGATTGTAGAGAAGCCTAAATGAAGGGATGAAAATGCTTCAGTTAACTGATTGGTCATGCATGTGTTTCAGTGTTTGAGAACAGTGCTTGCAGTATGTGTAGGATCATAAATTAAGGTAAAAAATGACAGAGAACTGATGAATACCTCAGATAAAAATGCTTACAGTACAAATACTAGTACTGTGGTCTAACCTGAAACCTAAACAGCGGTGTGTAGGGAAACCACTGGGAGACAGTCTAGTGGGAATAGACCTGTAATGTGACTCAATCCAATTACACTTCCTTAACAGAGTTATTTATAAACTCCAACAAGCGTGTTGGTCAGTAAGTTATAGGGCCTGCCACCAACGTACAGTCCAGTCGCACTTGCGTATGCGCATTTGAAACTTTACCTACCTGCTGTGCCCAAGCTCAGAGGAATTTTTACTAGGTTTGAGGAGGAAAAAATCAAGGAAATGTTTATTTTGGTTTTACAAGGTTCTCTTAAAGCTCTGGTGAAGTGATTAGTGGGATGGGTGGAATGTTAGTTAACAAAGGCTTGGATAACTGCCATGCTAGAGATTGGGGTAACCAGGTAATACAGTTATCCCCCACAACCTGGTTGAAAGACTTGTTTGTCGTCACATGTTTTAAATGTTTGAACTCAAATTACTTGTATAGGAAGTTTACAAGTCTCTAGGGGAAGTTAAGTGAGGCTAACAGACAAAGAGAAAGGTGCATTTAAGCGATTAAATACTAGTTGACATTTTCCGTTGAGTAATTTAATTTTAGAAATGTTCACAGATATGGATTTGCCAAGACAGTAGAGCACGATCACTGTGTCTTAGTACAAAACACAAGCTGAGACAACTGTGCAGTCACCCAATTCTAAAGATGTATAATCAAGTGAACAAAGTGTGAATGTCACTTAGTCTTTTTTATCACCTTTGTCACACAAACAGGCTGAAGTGTTGTTGTTTGAAACCGTGTCTCAATATATTTGCAGCTGCGACTGGATGCGTATTTCTGAACGGACATTCGCAAACCCAAATGTGAGAATACGCCCAGTCGATCCCAAACTCTCCAACCACACAAGCTGTGGTAAGCAGAGGAAACGAGTTGTGACCTTGTAATTTATCTTCTTTTTATTTCTCGTGATTGAAAGCTGCTGCTGTGCAGGAGAACAGGGGTTTCTGTTCAAGCTTTGGTCCTTCTGGACAGAGGCGCAGGACTAGCTGTGTGAGAGAGACAGAGAAAACACAGGGCAGAGGGGGAGAGGGAAAGAGGAGAAACAGAAGGGGGATAGAGAGAGAGAGAGAGAGAGAGAGAGAGAGAGAGAGAGAGCAAGAAAGAGAGAGAGACTTGACTGACTCCACATACATATTGGCATCTTTCAGCATAAAAGCTTCTGTGGCAGATCCAAAAGGGAAACCACGGGCCGACAGTGGGTGAATAGTTGGCTCTTGCCGTGTGGAGAATGGATTACACACACATTCTCTGCACACCGAGCAGCCCCATATTTGTATTTTTTCTGTCTTCACTTTCCAGGCCTCTTAATTTTTTTCCTCTCCGATTTTACAGTGGAATTCAAACTGGGACTGACATGTAATTGGAGTCCAGACATCCTGATTTGAATTAAAGGGACATCACAACGCTTTCTGCCAACATGAGTCTGGGAAAACTGCCAGGGATCAAGGGCCTAGTGTCCGGCTCTCAGGGGAAACGTCGCTTCAAGAGCGACCTCTCTGTGGACATGATCAGCCCGCCGCTGGGCGACTTCCGGCACACCATGCACGTGGGCCGCGGCGGGGACGTGTTCGGCGACACCTCCTTCCTCAGCAACCACGGGGGCAAAGGGGAGCCGGGAAGTCCGGACTCGGCGAACAGCTCCAAGACAACCGGCTTCTTCACACGCACCTTGCGGCACGTACGGAAGACCTCGGAGCCGCGGCCGAGGGGGGGCTCCCGGGACCTCTCGCCCCCGCCGCCGGACGTCTCGCCCATCATCAAGAACGCCATCTCCCTGCCCCAGCTGAACCTGGACTCTCCCAACGGCTGCCTGCAGAGGGTGCTGTTCCCCAGCTCCGTCAGCTCACCGGATGACTCCCTCTACACATACGGTGAGATAATAAGAGAGATAATCACTTCCAGCATGAGACAGGCTTTATGGAAAGCACCTTAGCAACAAGATCATCTGACATTAAAAGTCAGTAGAACAAATGTAGCGTCCCGACAGGAAAGTAAGACCGCTGGTGAAACCTGCTGAGGCAAAAAAACAGCAAAGCAAAGAGGGATTCCACTCAAATATGATGTTTTATTTCTTAGACAAGAGAACATGGTCTACAAATAGTACACTACAATACTACAAATCTACTACACACATCAACAAATGACACAGTGTGCATGTACAGATCACACCAACAGCATGCCATCCAACAGCCATGTTGGTAGGGTTGCACAATTTATTACATTAAAAAAATAAAGGAAAAATGAGTGGTGGTGCTCAGAATGGACTCCTACATGTTATTCTGGTGCTGAGCCCAATTTCTGGCCTATAAATTAAATTGTACATTGTAGAAAAAAAAGCGTCATCGTATTCCAATTCCAACTGTATTGCAATTTACAGTATATTGCAATTGCAATCTTCAGCAACCTAATCACAACATGATTATTTGTCAATATTGTGCAGCCCTACATTGCAGATCCCACATTCTTTCAAACACCGCAACAAAGGCAACTTTCATTGTCCGGATAAATCTGTGCCATGATGAAACTGAGCTGAAATCTTGGGTCAGCTTACTCACTACAGACTGTTCCTTTGATATAGATGTTGTCTTTCCTTCCTGCTGTCAAACTAAGTCATGCTGCACAACACTATTGTGTCAGATATAACACTGTTTAGATGGCAGAACAAAGTGACTGTGAAAGGTAACAGTTTAGTCAAGTGGCTCTCAACCGGTTTTGCCTCAAGGCCCAGATTTCTCGCAGATTAAGTTGCCACCCAGTGTGTTAAATCACAATATCAGTGAAGTTTGAATCAACAAAGACAAAAACATGTATTGAGAAAATGTGTTGGCTCTAGCAAAATCATTCTAAGTGGTGATTTCTGGATGTTTCATAAAAACAACAACAAAACAAAGAAAACTGTTAACATCATGCTTATAATTTGAAAGACCCATAACATCACTCTAACATGAGACCAGATGGTGCGTTTGTGTCTGATATGAAATCTTTGGATCCTGAATGTAGGCAACCATTTAAATCTTTGGGTTTTTTTGTGACCTTGAGTTTACAGTAAAGAATATATTATTTACATGACAATAGACAGAAAGGCGCAAAAACTGAACATATCAAATCAAATCAAACATTATCAAACTCTTAGCAAGCACACATTAAACAAGAGAACGTTTGCTTTCAAAAGGAACAAAAAACATGCATATTAGCTGATATCGCAGAAAAAATTGCTTAGATGCTGGCACCTCTTACTGTAACTGGCACGTTTGCGACCCAGTCAGAATGATTCCACGACCTACTTTTGGGCTGCAGCCCAGCGGTTGAGCAGCAGTTTCAGTCAGCACAGGAAACACTGAGAGATGAAATCCTGTTGTTGTGGGCTGATACATCCTTAGCTGTTCACACTTCACTTTTTAAGAGGTGAGGTACTTAAACTAGACCACGGCATAAGCAGCTACTGAGTTTACTTGGTGCATGTAGGGTTGTAAATGTCAGCGCACACACACACACACAGACCCACACACACACACACACACAAACAGGCAGAGTAAGGTTGTCTTTTTGACTTTTCCCACATTCCTCCACGCCAACCAACAAACAGACTGACTTTTTCTGAGTCATCTGGAATCACCTAGGCAACACCTGTACACAATTAGGGCTATAAACACAAACACACACACACACACAGCTGGTTACGGGGGGGGGGGGGGGGGGGGGGCAGATACTTAGAGGGCATTTCCTGTCATCTTTGTGTGCATGTGTGCTTGGTTGACTGCACCGCATAAACACACCATTCATTATATCCGCTAACCAATCAGTGCTTATCTGGGCAGCAGGGTGTGTGTTTGTGTGTGTGTGTGTGTGTGTGTGCATTGTGAGAGTGAGCTTGTCTCAGTACAGTATATGTGGGTCGTCTGGAATTCCCCTTTCAGTCTCCAGATTCGTTATCCAACTCATAAGGAATTTGCCCAAACTGGGAGTGCTGGAGCTGCCATAGAGAGCCAGTCAACTGAGGGATGATGGGAACTTTTTGTTATCAATGAATTCCTTGGTTTGCCATCCATTAGCAGCCATGTGGTCTGTTTCATTTCCACCCATGTTTTTTGTTTTTTTTATCTTCCATATCCTTCCTATTTATCTTTCATTTCTCGATTAAGGACTGTCTATACCTTCCACTGCCAGTGTTCAGTTGTTCTTTTCCTGAATCTGTTACAACTTTTGTTGTGATCTGCTGCTTTAGCAACTTCAGTCTGAAAAAGTGTCGTTCCAAAATTGGGTATCCACCATTTGGAAAAAAAAAAAGACAAGAATGATTGACAGCACAAACTTAAAGCAAAGTATGGCTGACACAAAAAAAGACATTAACCTACGACTAAGACCTTTAGCCTGCAGAATGAATCCTCTATTGTTTTAGAAATATTCAAACATTAACTTAAGGTGTATGATTATTTTCCCCCCAAAATGTATTTATAATATTTTGGAAATCATCTTTTCAGTTATCAGTTATGCTCTAAGGTGTTTTTCTCCATAATTTTCCTAACCTGTATCAAGTGAGAGTCACTCTCCCATCAGCCCACACCACGGCGCTTTCTAGTTTCTTCCAGTCTCCTGTGGAACAAAGTGGTTCAGGAAATCTTTTATATCACATCAGCTTAAATATGTGTAAACAAATGCTCTGCCACTGACTGTAGACCTTAGGTAAGCCAGCTGTTGGTGTGTTTACTTTTAGTTATGTGATAATGGTTTTTTACGCATGTATTAGGCTATACGGGCTAATAACCTATGTTGATTTTAAGTTGACCTTTGACCCCTGGGACATTAAAATACTACTCAACATGTATCTTCTTCTTTCTCCAAAGTCTCAGTCACTTTACTGTCACGTGGCGTTTGTGTCTCTATGAAGTCCTTGTTTCTCCCTTTCTCTCCCTCTTCCACTGGTGTCATGTTTTATCTCTTTACATGTCCTCCTGTTTTCTGCCTCCTCCTTACAGTTGGAGCCTGAAGCGTCCAGGAGACATAAAACTAGGTTTGTCCCTTCAGGGAGCGTTCAGAGCCAGTGAAGTCATGGCACTGTGGAATGTGTGTGGGTTAGGATGGTGTTGTGGAAAACACCGAAAATACTACTGGGTTGTTATATACTGCCACCCTGTGGTGAAGGAGTTACACTGCAGGGTCTAATAGAGCTGTATGTAACTGCTCATTAAAGTCTCCATATTATACACTTTTTTTATTAATTTCTTTTCAAACATACCATGTCTCTGGTTAAGAATAATATGCTGCAGACAGCCAATTAAAATATTGAAACCTACTGAGTTCTATTCCACAGTGTGTGTCTATTCAAATCCTGCTTATCTTGATGATTAGGAACGTATAGGCTGTTGGTTAACAAGAGAGACCAAGTCCAGTGATGGTGTGTTATCTGGAGCTGATCTGAAACTATATGAAAATAGATGGATTTTTACCTCCACCAGTTAAACTGGAAGGAGGTTATGTTTTCGTCTGTCTGTCTGTCTGTCTGTCTGTTAGCAAGATATCTCTAAACGTTACAAACAGATTTGGCTGAAATCTGGTGGACAGATAGCCCTTGGCCTAAGTTTTTTTTTTTTTAATCTATAAGTATTATGCTACATTCAAGTGCTGATGGAAAGGTCCAACATCCGGGACTTCCAAGTCGGCTGGTAAACAGCATTGCCTTCACATGCTATTTCTTGGAAAATCAAACCTGGAAGACAAACGATAAAGTTACGAAGCCTGCAGCTTTGCAAGTTGGAGAAATGTTCAGCATTGGCGGAGGTTTGCGCTCTACTGATTGCATTATACTTGAAAATTTGGTAACTTTGAATAACTTAAATTCTAAACACTCAAGTAAAGTCTAATTTTGACAGTGTCACCATTAAACATAATTGATAACATAGCTACATTAATATAGGCAAATTCTAATTCCTATAATAGGGCCTCCTTTCAGAAAAACAGGTGAGCTCTCTGTAAGATTTTATACTGTTGTAACGTGAGGGTTCGATAGGTGGTAGTTGGATCACTCTCAAAGAAGAGAAACAGCCGGATGGAGACGGATATTAAACTGCACTTTACTTTTCTCCACACATCACCTTTTACAACCACAACACTTCCTTGTTCTCACGCCCATGTGTCTGAATTAACCAATCAGAAGCAAGGACTCAAACTAAAGTAAATGTGAGAGAAACACAGAGGTAGATTCAGCAGATATAAGGATTTAAACCTGTAAATATGTAAATAATAATTGTATAAACATAAATATGTAAACTGTGTAAACCTAACAAATATATATATATATATATATATATATATATATATATATATATATATATATATGATATAAATTAACTAAAATATATGAATTAACTTAACTAACATATGAATTAACTGCTAAACCTTACACTGTCATCCAAGTTGAAGCGTAAGAACCACTGCTCTGGTGTGTTTTCTTTCTCTCATGTCATTTCATGGACTTGAATGTTTTTCTCCTTCTCACTGTGTGCAGGTCTGCAGTCTGGGTTCGTCACTCTGCCCCGCCTCTCCCGCCTGGACAGACAGTTTCAAGACGGAGACATCCGGAGGGGATCTTTACCGGACAACGGTGGCATCACGCTGACACGCTCAGACTCCTTCAACTCATTCACCTTAGACCTCGGCCCTTCCCTTATGACTGAGGTCCTGAGCTTGATCGACAACACCAGCTGCCTTCAGATGTCCAATCACAGCCGAGCTGACAGTGAGGATGAGGATGGGGAGGAAGAGGAAGAGGAGAGGAGCTCTGTCATTGAGATGCCAGTGGAAAGTCCTGGGCTGAGCTCACCCGACCCTTCCATGGGCAGCGTGTCATGCAGAGGGAACACGAACAACAGGGGGCGCTCTTGTAGCTCGGACTGGACGGAGCAAGAGGAGGACCGGAGGTCTCCGAGGACGCCGGACGCGTCCCTCGGGTCTCCTCAGAGAGCGGAGCCGGTAATGGAGGCGGAAAGGTTCCAGAGGGCGGCTGACGTGCTGTCGCGTCATTACGGCGGCGGGTCCTTCACACGGGGGAGGAGTCCGAGCGACAACACCACCTCGCCCGCTTTCTCCCACAGCCGCAGAACACCGTATGCCTTCTCTGAAGAGGAGGAAGAGATCAAAGTCTAGACATTGAAAGTCTGTGTGAAAGAGAGCAGAACTTTTTGGAGCCCAATAAAAACATTAAAACCATTCAGTGACCTGAATTCCAGGTTCATTTCAAGTCAGAGAGGCTGAGCATTGTGTGATACTCCATAGGGAGGTCAGACGTCAGAGGTCAGCTACAGAGCAGCGCCCCCTGGAGCTGGAAGGGATTCAGACTCTGCAGTAGACCGGATGGTTGCAGCTTCAGCAGCTTGAACCCGAGCTTCCTACTCACTACACCACCCTGCTGACATTGTTTTATCCAGATTATTAAAACTCTTCTATATGGACATTGCTGACTGATGAAGATGAAGCCATCTTACTCAGAACTGCAAGTGAAACAAAATAACAAAAATTGGATTCGCAAGACAAACCACTAATACTGATTATTGTTTTACACTATGTCAATAACAAGGATTTAAAGGGAATTTAAACATGAGACACCTGTATTAATTATGTTCATATTTTTTGGAGAATGAGAACATTGAAGAACATTGAAATTAGATATTTTTCATTTATTTGGTTGTTTTTTTAGTGTTCATACACCTAACAAGCTGTACTCATTATGTTTAGCAACCAAATTCTATTCTTTACAGACATTAAAATGTTCAGTGTCAAAGCTCTATAGCATTAAACTGAAATTCACTATTTTGCCTGTATTTTCATATTAATCGTCGTTTTAAAGCCTACACACTTATAAAAACTAAGAATGTTGTACAATTGATTTTCCAAAAATAGGGTGATTCCCATCCCCATTGTGTGATGACTGTATCTGTAACATGTCTATATGATTGTTTATGAAAAAATTACCATTTAGCCTCCATATTTCCAAAAATACTGCTGATATAATAAAAGAAAGTTCATTTGGACCACTACAGTATATGCCTATATGACTCTATATTCATAAACTGTAAGCTACATCTAGGCTAAAGGAACAAATATGTTAAATGTACAATAATGACCACTATATCTTTCTGATGCAGTATTAACAATGTAGTAGCTATTAAGTTGAACAGACAATAGCTCTTTGTCTACATTTGACTTCAGTGTACAGATATCTTCTCTGCTTTCTCTGGTTTTTGTTATGATCCAGCACAAAAATCTTATAGCTAGGTGAGTAGTCATCCTCCCTGATTAGCAGAAGTTATCAAAATCCTCTGCGGATAAAGATGAACAAAAAAGACATCTTCACCCTTCTCTCAAACAAAAAAGGAAACAAACATTTTGATAATCACTCGTGAACAGTAAACATTTACCAGTAAATGTTTACTACCATTAGGCCTACCATTTCCTACATTTACTGTGAAACGTGTTTTATTAAAGCCCCAGTGTGTAGAATTTTATTTCAATTCATTTTGATTTCAAGTTTTGTCTGCAGAAAAATGAGACCATCATGGCGAAAATTGGTTTAGTCTGTGTGTGTTGCTTTCAGTCTGTTCATTCTGTGTGTCCGGGAACCATTTAGCCAAAAGTGCCATACTGACTTATGGCAGAAAAGAGGTGCCTCAAGCTAAAAGAGCAGCTTAAAGAGCTACAGAGAGGGAGGGGAGGGCAGGACCCAGAGCTCCTGGAGCCCCCGGGAGTCCCACGGACCGACAAGGCAAGGCACCCATTCTAAAAGAGGTTACAAGAGCAAAGAAAGAGTGTGACAAAGCACGGTGTCAGATCAGAGTTAACATCAGCTGGACATTCACTCATTGGAGAGCTCCAGGAGCTGAAGGGGTTTTAGACCGACATAGAGCTGGTTTTCTTTCTCCTATACATGTAGCCAAGTGAAATATCAATAAGGGTCTCAAATTGTGTTACCGAAGCTTTTTACTATTTTTTTAGGACCAATTTGGGTTCTACGGTTATGTGTAATGACATTGTTTATTTATGTAGTCAGCTACCTGTACAGCTACTAAACAATGTAACCTAACATAGCAAATTAGCTTCACTTGTCAGTAGGGCTACATAGCTGGCTGCTGACAAAGAATGGGGCTAAATTTGCATTTGCCTTGGACAATAGCCACAGAGTGTTAGCTCGCTAACGCCAACGTCAGCTAAGCTACTTGAGCTGAAAAAATTCCAATAACTGAGAGACGCCTGTAACTAAATCACATATTTATACAAACAAAGTGCGTATGCGGTGTTACTTGATTTATGTTCACTCTTGTACGTTAGTGTTAGCGGTAACTATTAGCTGCAGCTAGTAGCAGCTTAATAGTAAAATGTTGACTAGGCTATGTTCACAACGACGGCAATCCCCCATACATGAGTTGCCAATGTCAATAATTTTCAAATGCTACCAGAAGGGGCTTTAATTACCAAAATTATGAAAATTACAGTCAGAAATCTGTTTAAAAACAACTGAAGTCAACAATTGAAGTCTGTAACTTTAACAGAATATCCTGCCAGTTGTTTGGGTTATTTTAGTCTTTAAATTGGTATTTTATAGCAAAATTACATCTAATGTTGCCAACTTTAACAAAGACGATTAGGGACAGCATACTTAAATTGTGTGTGTGTGTGTGTGTGTGTGTGTGTGTGTTTGTGAGTGTTTGTGTGTGTGTGTGTATGTGTGTGTGTGTGTTTTCATTCCTGTCATTCCTGTCCATTTTTGTTTTCTGTTTTCATCCCTGTAAAACAAGTGCTTTGACGTCCAACAACCCCATTACGACACAGTCAGACAATATGGGTGTGTGGGCGTGAATCAACCACACATATTTCCTCTAGATCACATGCTTTCATGGAAATCAACTTTGAGCTGTCCTTAATTTCCAAGCTTGATTACCTTAAACCAACCCACATTCCTCCCCCTTTTGCTGATCTGAAGTTAGTATGCACCGCTGGTATAACACCACTGTTATACCTACCACATTATATATTAATTTGTGAAGGAAGCAAAGTTGAAGTTAAGGAAGAAAAGCTCTGGAATGAAACACTGTAGTTATGTCTTATATAAGCTGGTGTTGATAGTTGATATACACCAACAAGGAACAGACTACTCTCTACTGAGTGAAGAGAATACAGCACAAAGTGAGTACAGAAATTATTTTAACATGTTGTACCATGCATAAATAGTCTAGACTGCAATGGATAAGTCAAATAACAAATATGTCAATATATTCTTTTCCACTTTTTTGAGTACTTTCTAACCCCAAACAGCTCTGACGGTTTAAATCATTTTGATTTTTGAATAATTATTTCTCATCTGGAATTTTTTCATAACAGTTTCACAGTCAGATATTTCTTCTCATGGCGATCTCCAATGAAACTGCTTTGCTTAAGAAATAAGCCTAATCCACAGTGACCAAACAGCTTCGGTAACACTTTATAATAACCATCATTAATAAATGGTAAATTGATAGTTAATTAAACTTTAGTTAATAGTTATTTTACTGTTAACAAACAATGAAATGATCATTAATAATGTTTACTAATTATTAGTAATGCTATAATTTATGTTATTTTATCATTCGTTTGTGTAATATAAAATCATTTGTTTATAAATTATATATTGTATCATAGCTTTTTACCCTTTTTACCGTCTCTTATCAGCTATAATACAATATATATATATATATAATATATAAAATAACTATTAACTAAAGTTTAATTAACTATCAATTTACCATTTATTAATGATGGTTATTATAAAGTGTTACCACAGCTTCCTTTGTTTTTTTATTATGCAGCTTGCAAACTGCAATGAGCAACACTGGTTTAGAAAAGTTCAGGCTAAAATTAATTCAGTCAGATTCCCAAATCTTAAGCACACATGCAGTAGAAAGTACGGAATTATGACAGGTATAGGTCTGTGCAATTAAATTGAAATGAGATCATTTGGTTATTGATGTGTCCTCAATAACTACAGATATCCTGGAGAACTGGTTCTAGGGTGTGGTTAGACCTTTGTTCACAGACTGATCTGTGACTCATTTCAGGATGTTTTGATAATGGAGAAGCATGTTTTTCATGAGAATATTTATTGTCTTACAATATAGCCTACTTAATTATTAACTTAAATGAACTGAAATGATATATCCTCAGGTTGCACAGAGGGTGTCTTGGCAGTTGAACTGTTGGCACAAATCGACATCTATCCACTGCAATGTCAAGCATGCATGTATCTATTATGATGGAATTCTTGCACTGCCATATTTGGAAGTGCAAAACAAAATAAAATGTGCACAGTCAAATATTTGTCACTCTCTATTTCTCTTAATAATAAGAATAATACCTTAGTAGTAAGAATCTGACACTTCAAATACCAACTTTGACAGTTGAAACTTATTTTGTCTTTCAGTGTCTGTAATGTGGAAACTGTGGAAGAAGAGATGAGACAGTGGAGCCAAAATGGAGGTAAGAGAGAAAGAAACAATATCTTCATGAGGAAATATGTTTCAAGTTGTGTTGACAAGGGAGAAGGTTTTTTATGGGCGTTGACTTTAATACTAATGAACCACTGCTCTGATTGGCTGCCTCATTGGAGGGTTGGGAACAGGTGGAGAGCAGAGAAAATTCCCCTCCTCCTCCAAGGTATGCAAACATAGGCTGCAATCGGATCCACATTACCATGTCGTCTTTCCTGGATGTCTTCCCTTCAGTGAGCCGCCTAGTGATGAAATGTCTGATGTACAACACGCAAACCCTTTGGTTCTTCAGAGATCAACACAAGTCAGAATCAGACCTCACAACTTTATATAGGAAGTCCAATACATTTACTCTCAGAAACAAAATAAACAAATGCTATTCCAGCAAGAAGTTTTACATTCAAGTTTGAAAACCGAAGCTAAAATTGTTTAGTCTCTATAAATTATATAAAGCCTTTTTGAGGATATTGGGTTATTGAATAAATGCTGCAATCTTTTGACAACCTTGGCAACCAAAATTGGAAGTTGCCAAATCAGATTACATTTGTAGATATGCGCAATTTCTATCAGCCATCGTTCTGTTACATTGAGCACGAATTCAGTCACCAGGGCAGAGTGGTGGATTGTGGGATACACTTCATGCTGGAATCTTGCATTTAGGCTACTAAATAAGTTGGAGCCGAATTCCATTTTGTTTGTCAACGATTTCTCATCCTGGCATTTTGGGGATCCAGAAGAAAGCATTTGAGGTGGAACCGAATGCAGCCATGAACTGAACCAGGAGAGGTTACTCACCTTGGGGTGGTCAAATGCATATTGTCCACCATGAGTTATGTCAAAATCAAAATGGCTTGTAGAATCGCACTTTTACAAATCAGACTTTTAAATAAAGAAACTTTGGTAAAACGGGAGGAGTTTCAGATTTCACATTTTCTCAGCTATTTGATACAATGACAAAATGCTTATATATAGAAGGGCAAGGAAAAACTGTTTTGTACAATATGGGACCTTCATCATTCAATATCTCTAGCCTATTGATGATCCAGTCTGTACCAATTATGCTTTACAAAGTGCCAACGTTTGATTTAATTTTGTACTGTCAGTCATTTTGATATAGGCGTCACTTTTGGATATCTGAATTTGGAATTAAAATATCAATTGTAAATACAACAGTGAATATGATTTCCCAATTGAAAAAATAAATTTTCCCAGAGATTTGTTAACTGTGCAGTCTTGTCAGCTACTCTACATAGTCTAGTTATATGCCAATAATAAATAAAGGGACTGCATTTTCTCTACAGGAGACACCAGAAACAGGAACAGAAAGTGATCCTGGTGTTCAGAGTTTGAACGCATCAAATTCTGACACTGAGAAGAAAGAAAATGTGCAGTGTAAAAGAGGTAAGACATTAATTTCCCTCACAGTTTACTCAGGTCTTCAGCTATTTTTATTCATATGTATATTGAAGAGAAAAGTGTTCATCATATAATTTCAAATAGGGACAATGCTTACAGGAAATTTCAGATATAAAAAGTTATTGATACAAATAACTATAAACATAGTTAAAGTACAATAATAATATTGTTACTTTAACTTTTTCTAAGTGGTCTTGAGGGTGTATGAGTTAGTCTTCCGGAGTGATTTTTGACCATTTTTTGAGTGGTCAATATTGGCACAAAATATATCTGTTCAACCAATTTATCAATCTCCCCGCCCACAACATTTTACAGGAAAATGGATTCATTTTTCACATTTTCTCCAATCCACCTTTGAGAGTCTTTGCCAATCATTGAAGATGAGAACACTCCATCTCCCTTTATTATTTAAACATAGCCTATTTCATTACAGAAGTCTTGATCGTTGTATAATAATTTGTATAATTGTTATTTTTCAGAATAGGCTTAAGTTAAAAAGAATGAAGAAAGTATACTGTAGACCTCTGTGGTCAAGATAAATATTATAATTAATAATATAACATTTACAACATTATTACATTATTACAATTAAGCAAGTATTATTGTAGAGTTTGAAAAGCCTGGATGTGTTTACATTACCACCAGGGTTATTAGTTTTAGGATTTTTCATGAGTTTTTATTTTCATGTGGTTTTTAATTTTTATTTCAATTTCGTTTTAGTTAATTATCAGTGTGGCTTCAGTAGTTTAATTTTATTGTTTTATGTAAGTTTAACCCCTAACCCTAACCCAAGTGTTTTAGAGTTTTAGTTTTTATTCATGTCCAGTTATAGGTTTAATATTTCTGGTAAGGGTGGTCTTTTTGAAAGGTATAATGATAGAATTTGAGAACAGGTTTTTTTTTTCTGTGTTTAATAACAGATATTGTGTCATACAAAAAATACTAAATAAATTCTTAAAAAAAACAACATTCATTTTTCAATTAGCATTCAGTAGCCAACATTTATTTGACCAAATTCAACCTTTTTTTTTTTTTTACCTTGCACATAAACAAAAAGGAAAGGAAGGACAAAAAATAAGTGTATTTTTATTTTAACAAGATAGTTTGAGTTCAGTTTTAGTTTTTCACAATTTTTATTTCTGTTTACGACAATGATTTTTTAACACCTAGTTTTCTGCTTAGTATTAGTTTACAATATTAATCTTGTTTGTTATAATGTTTCTTAACACCACAAATCTGAAAAAAAAAAACAGACCACATTTATTTGATAATGGCATTAGTAGGTATAACAAATGTTTTACACATTTATATATTCACATGCTTAATCATATTATTATATCATATTTTGTTGCTGTTTAGTGCCACCAGATCTTATGATTGCATTGGTAGGTGACACTGACGCAGTGACAACTGGACATGGTAATCTTCTTCTTAATGAAGACGACTTATATACTGAAGTAGAAGAAACTTCAGATTTTGCAAGAGGACTTTATGATTTATGTGGACATCATGTCTCCGTCATCAATATGGTGGGCATGCAGGAACCAGAACTTCAGAAATCTTTGCACAAACATCTAAGCCAGTGTGCACATGATGACCAGGGAATTCATGCTTTCCTCTTACTCAAACAACTGGATCAGGCTGCCAACACTGAGCAGATTAATCTAGAGAGAATCCAAATACCTGGAGACTTTGCCTTTGTGATTGCTCTTCTCACATATGAAAATGAGGATTGTGTAGCACTGGAGGATGACCTGAAGAAACCAAGTGATGTGAGGCAGCTGATTGAAAGATGTGGGGGCAGGTATCACATCTGTGATAAGAAAATGAATAATGCAACAGAGATGGTGACACTGCTGGAGAAGATCAATCATATGGTCACTGAAAATTTTCCACGTCGCTACACATTAAAAATGTATCAAGAGAGAAAGCAAAGTCAAGAGCAATTGATGTCAGATGTTGGGCACCACAACAAAAGCAAAGTGGAGAAAAACACTTCAGGTTAGTACAAGATTTCAAAATCCTTTGAAGATTTGACAAAAAATGTAATGCATGGGAAATGCATGTCATCCTCATCACTTCAAATGTCTGGGTGTTTCCCTTTACAGTAAAAAAAAACTGTAAACATTTTTTTTGTAAAAGATCATTGATATGGTCTGGGATGACCAATTTATAGCAGCAACCCATGTGGCTGATATTGTAGGAATAAGTCATTCAATGGCAAAGTCATTCACATCACACATACATCCCCATCCCAAATTACTTAGACTGCAGTTGCAGTCCCATCCACTCCCAATACAACCCAGATTAGCAATAACCTCTGCTGAAGGAAATGGCTAATGCACCAAATCAGATACAGTATATGAAAAAACAAAACACATTCACTGCTCTGTGCTATAACCCAGAGTTGCTGCCTTGGTAGAAATGCCTGAAATGCAGCAACGCTGGTGCAGCCAATTTTTTCAGGTGAATGTCCACAATGCTTGACAACGCTACACTAAAAAATACTGGCTTCCTTGTAGGCATGGAAATGGGTGTGTTTGAGCTTGTGTCAGTATTGCTAACTTTCAAGTTTGGCTAGTTGCTTGTTATAGCAGCACAATCAAGCAAGCATTGTTGTAAATTTAACAAAAGTAACATCTGTAAATTAGAGGGATGATATCAGAAATGAGAATGAATTTGAAACATAGCTCACACAAGATGCAAGCTGTTTAATTTTTGGTGTCATAATATAGTGATTCTCAACCTTTTTCATATCAAGGACCCCTAATTTAGTGCACATTATAGAGCCACGGACCCCCATTTGATGAGATTTTGTCTCTTGGACCCAAATCTGAGAATATTTTTATATGATTTTGTCCAGAATTTGACTTCCATGGCTGTATTGTAGGTAGAGAGATAACAGTGAAACTATGATCAAATAACCATTCTTCTACATTTTCTAATTGTGTTAACTAAGTTTAACAATTCATCAATTTGCTGGGGACCCCCTGGAACCCCCTCAAGGACCCCTGGTGGTCCCCGGACCCCACGTTGAGAACCATATACATTGGTCATAATACATTGAACAATAAATATTCAAAGATAAAAATTAATATTTCTATACATTATAGAAAGAACATTTCCCAAAATGTAATTTCCATAAATCAGAGACTATCAGCTATGACAATGAGGTTGGTGTGAAACATTTAATTCATATGGGAAATGAGCTATTGAAATTTGAATGCATGTTTATACATAAAAGATATTTCCTCAAACATTGAAATCAGTGATTGCTGGTAAAATATTCTTCCTCTTCCAGTAACCACAAATGTATTTATAAATCTCCTTTTACATGTTTGCTTACCTATTTCCTTTGTTTCTCATTTTACCAATTTATTCCAGGTGATGCAGATGATTCTGCTGCAAATGACAATACGGTAAGCATTTCAGTTTTAGGAATATTTGAAATTCCTTGAGCTGCTCTGCTCAAACTGTAGTTTCATCCTAATGCTGAATAACACAGTTGTCCATAAAGCAAGCACTTTGAGAATTAACCTTAACACTGCAACTGTTATTTCAGAAGAGTAAGTGACTATTACATGCTAGTAATAATATCCAAACAATCTGACCGAGGAATGTATTAAGTTTATATTTTTCCCATTTTAATTGTCAAGGCTGAATACAAGGAACTAGAGCCTCTAAATGAAATTTCAAGAGAAAAGGAATCAACTGCAGCAAAACAACAGTCACACACAACTGTGAGCACTAATGATAAAGGGATAAAGCAACTGAGAGAAGATGATGAACACCATAAAAACATGGAAGGGATGATCCTCTCAGGTGAGCACAAGGCGGTGATCATTTACAGCTGCAACCTGGGTTCCTTCCAGATCCTGATGCTCCTGGTGATTCTGAAAAAAAAGAGCAAACTGAGGAAATTATGTATTTGACTTGATCAAACTTGATCAATATAAATTAAGTACATTTTGACAAATATGTGCCCAACTTTGCTCAACAGATCTTTCCTTTTTTGTGGGCTCAGCTGGTCTCAACCTTTTGTATTTAATCAACTCATTGGACACCAACTCTATTTCATAGTCTTTATTTCATAATTTAAAACTGAGAAGGATGGCTCTTGCAAACCATAGTCAAGCAGTCAAGTGCCAGGCCATTGTAGACACCAAACTGATCAAACATGACATTGGTGTTAACATTTTCTTAAAACGTTTCCTTTGTTTCATCTTACATACATATTCCAGATAATGCTAGCAGTTCTGCTACAGATGAGAAACTGGTAAGTAGAAGTTCTCAAATTCTTTATATTATTATCTATTCTGGATTTAAAATTGCAGCATTTCTATTCTGGTCCTATCCTGAATTAAAGGTATCCATAATAACTCACTTAATGCAATATATTTATTATTCACTTTTATCAGTATTTCTTGTATATGTTGTGTTTATGTGATGTATTGTGATTATTCACACATACATTTTATAAACAATGGTATTACAATACAGGCTGAATGACTAATTTATTTTTCTTTAAGTATTAACAACCCGTTCTCATTCCCAACTCCTATGTTGACTCTTTGTCAAATCCCTTGGCGTCGCTATAACTACGCTAAAGGTACCCTTTCACGTCTGATGCACCGGGTGTTCCATAGACTCCATGGTAAAGCCTCTCGCGCAGTATTGGACGCCTACAGCTTTCCCTCCTGGACCCCTGCCCAAATAAGCCATTCCGGTTTGCTGCATTTCTTTGTTTGAGCTCTTTGGTGACAATATTAATTTAAAAAAAATTGGTTAGTATGGTTGCACATCAATTTCGAGGCCAAATGAAAAAATAAATAAATTGCATTTACCATTTGATGTCACCTGCTACATAAATAAATACATTTGGCTCATAACCTAGGATATAACAAGTAATTTCAGTGGCATCTCAATAAACTCCATAAAAGATAGCACTTTGTAACACAGCCGGGAGTTCTGTTTCTAAACGTTGCGCCCGGAAAAACTACAGTTTGCACTGTACTTTGGCTGTACTTTGGCACTTCCTATGAGCACTTCACAATAAAAGCCCTGCTCCGTGGGTTTTGTTGTTTTGTTGTTGTTTCTCCCATAGTTGACATTGTAAACATGGAATTGACATTGTTACTGGGGTATTTGAGGGTGGAAAAAAAACAAATCTTTTGTCAGATTTCAGCCATCATAATGGGAAGCAGGAGAATTTCAGAAAATATTGCACAACCCAACTCAGTGCCACCTGCCACCAGTAACCCCACTCCCATGAAAGTACAGCCAATAGCTTTCTAGAGAAGTTGACCCCATGTCTCTAGCCCCTTGTGTTGCTATTTAAAATTAATATTATCACCAAAGAGGTCAAGCAAAGAAATGCAGCAAACTAGAATGCCTTATTTGGGCAGAAAATGTACGCCAGACTATCCCTGAGTTCAGCCCTGACAAAACGTAGCAAAACGTTTTTTTAAACGGAAACGGTGGTGCGTTGAACACCCTGTTGTGTTACGCAAGCATTGCAACTATGGCAAAAAAAGGCCATTCTTTGCGTTCTTTTCAAAGAATTTTTGGAGCTTGATGAAATCGGTTTAAATACGTGTTTAATGCTACAAAATACGCTCGATGTTACAGTCACTGCCCTTGCCGTCCAGAATAGCAGAGAACATCCCAATCAAGTGAAGGGGTTTGTGGAAACTGTGCTTCCTAATTATAGTGATCCAACATTTGCCTCGCATTTCAGGACAAGGCAAACATTTCAGGTGAAGGATAATCCACTTCTTACCTTCGAGACTGTGTTACGATCTATAGTATATGAGCTAATTATCTTATTATGAGTATTAGGCCTATCATTATTGCTGCTCACTGTTGTTGTGATATGATATTGTAATATTTACTATTATATATTTAGAGGAGTAGAGTGAAGTAGAAAAGTTATGAAAGTGTCACTCCACAATGGTACATACAATAGCAAAAGATACAAACATGTCTTAATTGTTGCAGACACCAAACTGCAGCGGAGGCATTTGTAAAGGACTTTTGCTCCTTTGTGCACACTGCCTTTTTAATATGGCAGAGTTTATATACACATCGCTGCTGATTGGGTAACACCTCTGACACACCCACCAAACGAGAGACAACGTGCCTCAAAGCCCGTTGCACACCGTTTCACACCGTTTCGAGGAAACATGACGTTCAACCCGGAAACCGTAGCAAAACGTTGCACACCGTTTTCATATTGAACGTGCCCTATGTGTTCCGTGGTCTAGGAGAGAAAGCTGTAGGCATCCAACACTGCCGCGAGAGGTTTTACCATGGAGTCTGTGAAACACCCGGTGTGTCCTATATAGACGCGAAAGGGTACCTTTTGCGTCGTTATAGCGACGCCAAGGGATTTGACAAAGAGTCAGCATAGGACAACTTGGGAATGAGAATGGGTTGGTATTAACCTAATTAGTTTTATATATATATACATACATATAAGGAAGTGGGATTATAAAGACATTTAGTAATATTAACACCCTATTATGTACAGATCATTATCTTATTGAGAGAAGTCATCTTAATTTATATTTCTATTTGAAGGAAGAACACAAGGATCTGGAGCTTCCAAAGGGAACAGCAGGAGAAGAGGAATCAGCAGAAAAACTGTGTTTAAGTACAGAAAGAGAAGAGCTCTTCAACAGACTCAAAATTAACGACAGATATAAAAACAAATTTTCAGTAGCAGACTTCTTGATGTTTGAGCAGATGGAGGAGGTTTGTTCTGAAAAAGATCTTTGTCATGCTTTTATGCATAAGTTACTCTCCCTTGACTACAAAGCTCGTTACACTCAGGTGAAGGAGGAGGAGTCTGCTGAAGCTGATGTTAAATGTTCTTTTGATGCATTTTGTAAGGACAACATGGAAGCTGAAGATAGTAAAGAGAGGCAATCTTACATTCATCCAATGGATCTTCAGATGGCACTGTTCCACTGTGCAGACAGTTTCCTTCAGCAGTACATGACTACCAAGTTGTCACAATGTCAGTATGCTTTGCCTCTGCTTGTGCCCAATCTTTTCACAAAAGAAATTGAATGTCCTTTGTGGACTTTCCGTCAAATCAGAAAAGGCTGGAAATCAACAAATCACTCAAATGTAGTCATCAGCCAAAGCATTTGCCAAGCAGAAACACCGATGGTGGCAGTCTTCAGACTGGGCTCACTGTCCTCTTCTAAATCTCAATTACTGTGCAAACTGATCAACCAACATCACAACACGTTTTTTAATAGGCAATGCTTAGGAAGCACACAAAAACGCCTTCTGATGGATGGAGTTGTGGAGATTGCGTGGTACCTCCCATCTGGGAAGCCCAGTGATGACTTCACTGACTGTATTGCATTCTGCAATCTCCATGGTGATGCAGTGGACAATGAGAGGCAGCTTGACATTTTGACAGACATGGCGTCAGTTAACATTGTATTTGTGTCAAGTCTAAGCAAAAACAAAAAACATACAGAAATCATAGAAAAGCTATACAACTCTTCCAAACCTCTCATATGTGTTGTCACTGAAGATAATTCACCTACATTGAGGACAAAGGGAAATGGAAAATACAAAATGGGAATGAAGAATCGAAATCAGTCAGAAGTATCAAAGGAACTGAAAAATGTGATAAAAAAGTGTTTGACTGGGACACCTTGTTCCTTCAGACTGGAGAAACTAGCTGAACAGCCAGGAATAAAAGTGGATGAGGACCTTGAAGAGTGCAAGACAGCAAAGAATGCTGCACAAGGGATGATGAATACGCTGAGTTGTTATGATCTCTTAACAGTTAAAGAAATTGTCTTACCCTGCCAAGGACGCCTGTGGCATGATTGGTGCAAACAAAACAAAGAACTTTACAAGCTGCAAAAAAACGTTGAGATTGAGAAGAGTAAGATACAACAGCAGATGAAAAAGATTCGACAGCAGCAACAAAGTTCTGCCCCCAGTGATTTCATGAAATCCTTTCATTCAAAATTACAACATCTGACAGAAAAAGGGAGGATGTTTTTCCTTAAGTGGTTAGGCATCTTTCTGGATAATCTTCTACAAGATCAGCTCTCAGACCTTCAACATAAATATCATGTCAAATGGAATGAGGTTTTGTTCTTAAAAAGGAAACATGATAAATCAGAAGAAATGAAAAACAAGCAAAAAGAACTGGCAGAAATTTCAACAAACCTGCAAACAGCAACATTTGGCCTTGAGCACATTTTGCGTGAAATGGGTCAAATCTATGAAGCCGTTACATCCTCAAAGAGTGGAGAACATCTGACAGAGTACATACATCAACTCCCCAAGGTTGCTGCAGAGCTTATGATATCAGGACACCCAATAGAGCTGATGGATGGTGATGCCGGTCATGTGCCTTTAACATGGATCACTAGTGTTCTAGATGAGGTCGTCCAGAAACTGGGAGACCCGAGAGTATTTGTTCTGTCAGTGTTGGGCCTTCAAAGTACTGGGAAGTCAACACTGTTGAATACAATGTTTGGACTACAGTTTGCAGTGAGTGCAGGCAGATGTACCAAAGGAGCTTTCATGCAGTTGATGAGAGTGACAGATGACAAGAGAGCTGATTTGAAAGTTGATTATGTTCTTGTCATAGACACTGAAGGCCTTCGAGCTTTAGAGATAACAGGGAAGGCAACATTTAACCATGATAATGAACTAGCAACTTTTGTCATTGGTGTTGGAAACATGACTTTGATCAACATCCTTGGAGAGAATCCATCTGAAATTCAGGATATAATTCAGATTGCTGCTCAGGCTTTCATGAGGATGAAGATGGTCAATCTCTCCCTCAGTTGTGTGTTTGTGCACCAGAATGTTGGAGACATCGCTGCTGGAGAGAAAAACTTGTCATGTAAGAGATCCCTACAGGAGAAACTAGATGAGATGACTCTGTTAGCTGCTAAAGAGGAGGAGTGTGATGCAGAATGTTTCAGCGACATCATTGCATTTGACATTCAAAGAGATGTAAGCTATCTGGTCCCGTTGTGGGAAGGAAGTCCACCCATGGCTCCTCCTAACCCTTGTTACAGTGAAAATGCCATGGAACTGAAGAAAAAAATCATCTCTACAATATCAAACTCAGGTGGGAAACCCCTATCACATTTTGCATTGACTGTCAAGGACCTGTGGGGTGCATTGCTCAATGAGAAGTTTGTTTTTAGCTTCAAAAACACCCTGGAGATATCAGTGCACAGGAAATTAGAGGAGAAGTATGGAAAATGGACATGGGATCTCAGGAGTGCCATTCTGACAGTTGAGAACATGCTGCACAATAACATTGAAAATGGAAAACTGGACAAAGTTGTGGAAAGTGAAATTTATGCTGAGATGGAAGAAACAAACCAACAGGTGCTTATGGCAATGAACACATATTTTGAAGAAAACAAAGACAAAGAGATACTGATGCAGTGGAAAGGCAAGTTTGAACACAATATTGCAGAGCTCCTTGATCACCTTATTGCAATGACAACACGAAAGTTAGTTGACATTATAGAACAGAAAGAAGCTTTGAAGAGACTGGAAAAGCGCAAGATGGTGTATGAGGACACACTCTTTCAAAAGAGTAGAGAACTTGCTATAAAACTGAAATGCAAAGCCATGAATGAAAATGAACTCAAGAAAGAGTTTGACTCATTATGGGAGAAGTGGGTATCTGAACTGACTGAAAACACACCACCAATTCATGACATTGACATGCAGAGTGAAGTGCTCAGTATCCTTACGGAAACACATGAGTCTTCTCTGGTACATTACCAGAAGACTAGAAAAAAATTTGAATCAATTTTAAACATAAGAGATTACAGAGAGTACATGACAAAAATCAAGCAAGAGCCAATCATTGTTTTTGAAGATGTCATATATATAGACTCAATAAAAGGAGAGGACCATAATGAAGTCAGAAAATTTGTTCAAGCTGTAATGCAAGAAGCTCAGGAAATAATAAAGAGTTTATCCATTGCAAAAACTGGCTACAGCAGCACTCATATGCAACAAATTGCTCAACATGTCAAAGAGAAAATACAGCAGTTTCAGTCAGACATCACAAAATATGAGCTTACAAAGATGTTCACTGTAGATGTTTTACTTTTTGTGTGTGAACAAGCAGGAAAAACATTCACTGAGCTCCACAGTGAATTCAGAAAAAGCAATGATGCTTCTGCACACCTTCAAAAAATGAAACCACAGTACTACAATGTATTCAAGCAGTTCCTGGGTAATGCAACATCCACAGCAGTGCTTGGTGATTTTGTCTGTGCTAAACTGAAATCATCTGTTGAGCAGGCTGTGTATGACCAAGCTGCCATTGATTTAGCTGGAGAAATGAGAACCACTTCACCAGAATTCAGTGGAAACAAAACTAATCTGGAAAAACACATCTTGAAACTCTTAGCTGAAGCAGAGGACTTCTGCAACTTTATGAGCTACATTGAGAACACAAGGGAGTATTTTGAAGGATTCATCACAGACACTGTTGAGAGATATATTACAACAGAAAAATATCCTACAGTTCTTACCAAGATAAAGGACAACATAGACGACAAAGTAAAGAGCATAATACATGCCATGGACTCAGCAACAACAGAGGTAAGACAGTCAAACGGAGACATCCAAGAGTGGCTGAAGAAAGTCTGTGATGCTAATTACCCTAAAGGGATTGTTAGCCAAGATATCTCAGACTTTGACTTCCTTGAGGAAATAATTAAGACAGGTCTGAGTAAGTTCTCTATAGAGTTCAACCAAACCCTCAGCTGTACAACCCACCTGAAGATGGAAATGTTCAGACAAAGACCTGATGTTCTTCTAAAGAAGCACCTCTGCAACTGCTGCTGGGAAAAATGTCCCTTCTGTTACACTGTCTGCACCAACACTGTTGAAGGACATTCAACTGATCACAGCGCTCCTTTACATCGCACCAATGGAATATCTGGGATATCCTATGACCACTTTGGTGATGACACAAAACAGCTTGGTATTGATTTTTGCACCACTGTAGTGGCGAGTGATAAAGCCTTTATCTGTTCAACATCTAAGCAAACCTTCTACTACAAAGAATTCAGAAAAGCTGGTCCAGGTTGGGATCGTTGGAGCATCACTCCTGACTCGTCTGAACTGATCTACTGGAAGTGGTTTGTATGTCGATTTGAAAAGAGCTTGGAGAGTTATTACGGAAAAAAATTTGAAGGTGCAGGAGAAATCCCCAGTGAGTGGAGAGAATACATAAAAGAACAGGCAATTGAAAGTCTTGAAAATATGTAGAAGTTCACAGGCAAGAAGATAATGTGATGAGACATTGTGATGTTTTGCATGAACTCCGGATCAACGTATGAGAATAAAGGAGGCACCTTTTTTAACTGAAATATCTAAAAATGTCCTTTTTTCTACTATTGTCCTGACCATTACTGTAAACTGTCAGCATATAAAGGACCTCCCATGCCAATATAACCCATGCCACATCACCTTCAACCTCTTGACCAAGTTCTTCAACTTGGTCAACTTGGAGCCTGTTCAACTTGTGAACAGGCTCTTTCCACTGGGGCTAAGTAGATCTATTGCAATAAGCATTTGCAGAAATGTTGGCATGGGGAACTGTGTTTTTGATACTGATCTTTTCACTGAGGATAAAGGCACTGAAGACCCAACTTTGAGGAACTCATTTCATTTGCAAGAAGGTCAATCAAAGGTTGCTCGTCTTCAGGAAACAGATATTTTAATGTGAAAGAGACACTTATGAAACATACTCTTCCTTCATTTAACTTTCTATATAATCTAAAGTGTGGGACCAATATGTACAGGAAATCTTTAGTCCCAGCAACTACTGTTTATTATTTTCTTTTATTGTTATTATTTTTTAAAGTTGTTAAAGCAATGGAATCCACACAATTTCCCTCGCTAGATGATGTTGTTATTGTGTACTTAATGATCTATGTGTATATTTTTCATTGTTTTATTTAATTCGATTTTTTGTTGGACTTATGGCTCAGGATCTGTAAGTAAATTTCCTGTTCATTTTGTCCATAGAACCAGTTGAATCATGAGCTTATCACAATAGATTCAGAAAACAACATGAAAAATGAAAAAAGACAACGGTACAAGTGTGTGCATAACATTTTTAAGAGGGAATAACTTTTACGCTATACAACATTGCAAGTGATGTCACCTGATTCCCTTTCCCCCCCATTTCAATTTTGATGCTAAATAATATAGTGATTACTTATTTAAATGTTTTTCACCCCTGCACACACTCTTCTCCTCATCCCTAAAAAAATACATTTCTGACAGCAAAGCCATGATGGAGCAGCATCAATCACTGATACACGTAGCTAGCCGACTGTTGCTCTGGTCTGAGTACCAACTATACACGACTATTAACATTTCTATGGCAACAGTGGAATCTGTGATTGGTGGGAACTCACTGAAGCTTGTGGGTAGTGTAGTACTGTATTTTACATGGAATTCTGGAATAAAACATAATTTCTCAACAAAGCTGAAATTGACTGACTGATGCTTCTACAAGAGTATAATAATCAACCTGGAGACTGAGTTGCCTTCTCTCTGTAGCAGTATCTTTAGCCTATCTCTGAGAATGTGGTGTATGTTCAATTCCTAATACCTTTAATTAACTTCCATTGCTATGTTCGGATCCTTTGTAATGGATAGCCATAGGGTATGCCGGATTACAGAATGGCAAATTTGTGTTCTGCCACTCTTACTATTAATTTCCTTTTAGTTCTCCCTATATAGAAGCACCTGCAAGGGCATTCAAGTCTATAGACTACAAACGTTGTGTTGCAATTAACAAAAGAATGAATGTTGAAAACTCTGTATGTCTATAAATGTGTCTGTTTTTACCATGTTGCTGCACTGGTTACATTACATTGGATTATTCTGTAGTGTGAAGTGGCTGAAGACTCAACTGATGCATTTCTTTCAAACATGTTGCAGTGTGATGACAAATTGAGTGACTGAGAGTCACACTGGCAAGTTAGGTTTAGATACAGGAGGAAGAAAAAGAGCATGAACCAGAAAATAAGTCACATTTAACAACAACGCCCCTTACATTGATTCCCAACTCCTCTTGTTCTTGATAAATTGTCATACAATTTCATTTGGGGGGATACATCTCAGTAGTATAAAATGGCAGCGTGCCTGGATCAGTCCATATAAGTATGCAATTACAAAATAAGTGAAAGAAGTCTCATACAAAATTCCTCATCAGCATTATTCTTGTAATGATGTCACTTCAAAATACATTTGTAATAAAATAATATAATGTAATATAATTTCCTTAGATGTGCCAAAACTCTAAGCTCTTTTAAACGTGGGCTGAAAACTTTCCTTTTTTCCCCAAGCTTTTGACTAACCTTGTGTGCATGTATATAGGGCTATATGTGTGTATGTGTATGTATGTATGTGTGTGTATATATATATACATGGATATATACATATTTTAAATATTTTTAGCACATTTTATATATATTTCTCATTGTCGTCTCTACTATTTTTAAAACATTCTTTCTTCATTTGTCATTGTTTTTCTGCATGTAAAGGTAATTGAGTTTTCTTGTGAATGAAATGTGCTATACAATTAAAGTATGACTTGACTCTACATGTAAACTGTCGCTTCTGTTCTATGTAGCAAAAAAAAACAATAGAACATGGATTTTGTAATCACACTGAAATGTTTTGAACACATGGGTAAACGTTTTAGACTGACAGAATCAGGCAGAGTGATCCCTCATCCTCATGTGACGCCGAGGCTTTAGGATGGTGCCACAGAGAACACCTACAGTATGACTGGGCTGTTAGATACTGCTACCTTCTGATGAAGGAGTTACACTGCAGCCTCTCCTGTGAAAACTCCAAGTAGGCCGACCCCTCCAGTTTTGGTCATTTTCATGTTTTAACTTCAATTAAAGGATCACATGGTTCCTCTGTGAATTGAAAATATTCTCCAACCTATTGGACTTATGAAAACTATTCAAAGCCCATTGGATACATTTAAAAATTGTCATTGCATTGTCATCAGCCGCTGTTTTTTTTAGTTCCTAAAAGTTGACATTTTGGAGATACAAGGTTTTCACTTGGACCATATTATTACCTCATATATGAAAATAGATGGATAAAAAGGTTAAAGATGTTGAAAGGAGGTTATATGGAAGGAGGGAACTTTGACTCATTTGTAGGCTACAATTTGGACACACTGAGAAATGGAAACTCTGATCACAAATCAGTAAAATTAAGTAGCCTAACTACATGGATTTTTACCTCTGGTAACGAAGTTAGAAGGGGCAATGTTTTCACCTCTGTCTGTAGGCCTAGTATGTCAGTCTGTTATCCCAAAACGGATTTGGCTGAACAGGGGGACAGACGTGCCTTTTCTCGGGAAATGAAACTTGGAGATCACGTGGTTTCTGGGAAATAATTAGTTTGAGCTACCATACTATAAAAAGTTGGTTCCAAGTTTTCACCATCCCACACCCCTTGTCTTTTCACTGATTTGAAAGTAATACGGCTAGGAACTTTTTGTTTCCTTATACCTATCACATCACATCAAATTTGTGAGGGGAAGGGAGGGGTTGGCTGCAGCTTGTAGAATGACATGCAGTCAGTGATCCCTATAAATAGGCTGATAGGGAGGATTTGCAACAAGGCAGCATCAACAAGGACCGGACAACACTCAGCACAGAAGACGCAGCAGAAGTGAGTTCAAACAGGATTCATTTCCAGATGGCCTGACTGCGCAGATGGCTAAAACAAAAAGTTAAATGACTCCCGACTAGATTGAGATTGATTGAATTTATTTTGGATTATTTCTTAGACAGTCCTGCTAATCTTTGACTGGCATGCAACTCATTTCAGTGTTGGGAGATAAGGAACGGTTTTGAGGTAGTTTTTGTTTTGACATAAGAAATAAGAATCTGTGCTTTCTGTTAAGGTCTACGGATATAATGTTTTTATGGTTCATAGGGGAATCAAGGCCTAAAGAAAAGAAAAAAGAAAAACGAAACTTTGGCCCATGCGTACATTTTGGACACACTGAGAAATGGAAACTCAGCAATGGCAAATCAGTAAAATGAACACTACAGACTTCAAATATCACAAAGGAAGACCCAGGCATTAATCGTGTATTTGTTGCTTTTGTCTAAAAAAGCAAAAAGCATAAGTGGCGCGTCCCAATTATTTGCGACAAATTCAAGTGTTAAGCAACCGAACTGACCATCGCAGGGTTATAAAGGGCTTGTAATGGTAATGATGCGTTTTGGTTGCTTTTGGCGCACAGACGTTCTCTTCAGCCAACTCCTCGCCACCCATTGTCGCACCAACTGTCTGATAACCCGAGTCATTAATTTAGAATGAAACACTTGTCAAATATGTTCTTAAATCTGTTATGCGTCAAACCATAGTGTAAAATGTTGAATGCATGGTTAAGTTCACTCTTTCCAAAAACAAAAGGCACCTATAGGATATCTGGGCAGTCTCATCTTCCTCTACTCCCATGTAGGTGTCACCCTCTTTTTCTGGCACAAGGGCACTAACTACGGTTTGCCCATTATTGAGGTGAGGCGTCTGTCGAGGGGAGAGAGCTCCTATCCCCTTGTCCCCGCCAGTGGCCCCGACACTCTGTCCATTCCTTCTTGGCGTCAAAGTTTTGCTTTGTTGTTTTGTTTTTCATAAAGGGTCCAGCTCTCGGAGCTGGCAGCATTAACTGCTGCTGTGATGTTGCCACGTACAAACTCAGGACAGGACTGATCAGGCTATAAGTGGCTGTGCAGAAGAAGGACACTGCCACCTAGTGGTAGTTGGCTTGCTTGCACTGGGCACACAGAGGAAGTTGCCACATTGGTGTGTGGATCGTGCAGGAACAGCGTGAGGACGGTCTCAAAATAAAAAAAATAATACAAGAGGGAAGTCTGAAACTCAGGAACTATGGAAGCCCATTTCCGCCAGTGTGATGAATTATTCTCATCTCAGTCATTATTCTGAGAAAGTTTCTCATTATAATGACTTACAGGATCTTTTTTTATTCATCACACTGGTGGAAATGGGCTTCCATACAAATCTATGCATGTCACTCGATCCACAAATGCAGATTCAACACTTCACAAGCCAGTGTTACATTTGAGACTGCTTACTGCAAAAGATACATATGCAAATTAGAAAAATATACATTTTGTTTTCCTATATAAAGTATGAGATATTTGTTGATATATTGTATCCATTTGTAGAAATCATTGCACACTCATTTAAATACAATTTTACAAGACACAAATAGAGAGATATTTGTTTGTGGATAGTAAAACACATTTGTGATGTGTCTCTTATTTGTGGATTGTTATATGAGTCCAATCTCTCTCCATACTACAATTGCCTTCCATCAGAAATAACATAATGGGTAATCTTAACACTTTGACCTAGAGAGCTGCAATTTTCAGGATGTGTCGGCTGTAGTGAAATAAATCTTTCGTACACTGGTACCTACCCCCGATTCCCCCTCTGTTTATAGTAAAAACTGACTATGATCCTACAGCGTTGTCCTCCTAAACTATAAGTTACAGAAAAAAAACAAAATGATTTTTGAAATCATCATACCTTCATTACTAAAAAGACCACAAATTTTAATGATATCTTGAAAATTGACCGTACAGATCAAAATGTCCAGCTGCAAATAGTGTGATAAATCTACAATGTGACATGTTCAAGATAGTTTGATCAATATTTATCACAGACAAATGATGTCTGTACTCTCAGGATGATGTCTGTAAAGCCAGGTTTAAATTGATTAATGGAGGGCACTAATACAGTTATAGTATTCTTTCTAAGGCTTTCAACATAGGTTGGACTATCACAAAGCTTGTCCCTTTGTTTTGTTTCCCCACTCTGGCACACCAAAGGAGTTGGCCTACTGGCCAGAAATACAATATGCTTTAAAGTTTCAACCCATTGAGAGCAGTGCAGCAGCAATTTTCTACCCCATGTGATTTAGTATTGATTTATTCTTTAACAGAGAGCACTATAAAGTTATTAATAGTGAGCACTTTCAGTCATAGGCTGTAGGACAGGAGTTTGGTTCAGTAGGTAAAGCATCGGCCTCATGGAATATTGTGGGTTCAAATCCAGGCTTGTCTTAAACTGCCAAGAGCAAGGGGCAATTTGCAAGAGCAATATTTTCCAATAGAAAATTTGGCCATTGTGAATAATATGAACAATGTGGTTGCTATTAAATTATAAACTTAACAAGACATGGGGCTTACACAAAACTAGCCATAACTAACTGACTGCAAAACTTGTTTGTGTGTCTGTCTGTCTACCTTCTGTAATGTTTTGTCAACCTGTCTGTCTTTACAAAGTGTGCTTGGACCCCTCCATTGACTCTGTAGGCATGAAGAGCAGGTGAGATGGAGGTGGAGATGGAAACAGAGTCCATGAAGCCCCTGGCTTCTGGAGACCCAGACCCGTCAACAGGAGAGGGTGACCAAGCCAAAGAGGGTCCTGATGAAAGCAGTAGTGACATCACTGATCGATCCACAGAGGAGGGTGATACTCCAATGGACATCAGTCCAGCATCTCAGAGGATTTCACCAATTATCAAACAACGTGAGATTTTAAACTACTTTATTCCCTTCTATTGTCACTTTTTTTTTTTAGAACTTTTGTAGAACTTTTGTGAAATTGTTGTTGCTATCATTTCTACAGTTTTCCATAGTTATATGTTGTTTTCCTGTCATTGTGTTTCAGAAATGCCTGAGCTAACAGTTGTGTTGATTGGTGACACAAATTCAGTGGAGACTGGATCAAAAAACCTCTTACTTGCCCATGATGAGCAAACAGCTGCAGTAGATGAATTCACACAGTTTTCATCCAAACTGTATGATTTGTGCGGTCGGCACATCTCTGTTATCAACATGCTCGGCCTTCAACATGCTGAACAACTGGAACAGGAGTCGTTGAGTCACATTGATCAGATTGTACATGAGCAGGGAATCCAGGCCTTTCTCTTACTATTACCAAATGGTCAGCATGTCAGCCACTACACTTCAGGACTGCAGTGGTTAGAGAAAATATTTGGGAAAGGATCACTTGCTTTTGTAATGACTGTTGTGACTCACGAGTCAGATGAAAAATGTGAAAGTGCATTGACAGACCTGAAAGCCAGTAGTGATATTGATGAAAAAAGGTTCCACACATGTACAAAAAGTATGAGGGATGAAACAGAGATAATAGCTTTGTTGGAAAAAATAGATGTCATGGTCTCTGAAAATGAGCCGCACTGCTACAGTGGACCAATGTGTGTTGAAGAGAAAGAGCAGAAACAGAACCTGAAGCTGGACCACGAATCCCAAGAAGAAGAAAGGACCAGCGGCTCAGTGTTTCAGCAAACTACAGAAATCGGTGAGATTTTAATGTTGATGTTCTAGTGGGACATTGATAAAACCTGTACATGCTGCTTAAATTTTACTAATAAGTCCCTTTTTCATATTCTATAGTGATTTTGATTTATTTAAAGGGGAATATTGTGCTATTTGTTCCCACTGTCCAAGCATCCATGATCTAGGGTTATGACTTCCCAGAGCCAGATGCTAGAGAACTAAGACATGAACCTGTAATGTCATCAAGAGCTGTTTCCATTGGCAGTGATGATTTTGTGGATGTTGTGTGTATGTTTTAAAACCAAATGATTATAGTTCTGTATCAGTTACCTTAGCCAATTTAAACAATTTTTATGGAGCAGCTCCAATTTTTACATCGTTATTTTCAAAAGTGCAAGGCTTAATTCTCTCACCCATGTTGACAAAATGTATACATTCTGATATCTTCCGAGTTACAAGACTTACTTCTCTGGTTAATTTTCACAAAACAGAAACAAATCCACTGTTAATGCCAAATGAAAGGGGCTCACATAGGATATCATGACGTTTACAATTTTGAGCAACATAATCTTCATTCAGTGTAAACCATATGAATCATGCTGCAGTCGGCCCTATGCGTCCTATTCATTTAGCATTGGAGGTGGCTGAATTGCACTGATGTATGTGCAGTGATTTCTAGAGAGCAAAAACATGCATTTCAGTTTCACCTGCTCTTTAGACAACAGTCAAGCCAAAGAACCATTTGAATACAACATGGAAAAATGTCCTTTATCCTTTATTTCCACAACATCTAAAATGGTTAGCTAAGCAAATATTATGATTTCTTTCTCTTTCATCCCATGCAAACCATTTTCTCTTCCAATACCCTGCAGTAGGTGAATTGGAGGAGGGTGCAGCTGAAACCAAGATTAAGGTAAGATGTTTTGTTGCCATTTTGTGAGAATGCAAGGCCTGATAAATTGGACAGATGCCTGAATTGTCTCATGGGGTCAGATCACACAATATCCTACTTTCCACTACATTCCACCTCTGAACAGTTCTAAACGCTGGCTTCCTGGATTTGAGTCTCTGTCTATAGTGAGGGACCAGATTGACTATGCGGTGGTCTGAATCCCCAAAGGATGGTTTTGGATAACCTTTGTATGCAACTTTGATATTGTCAAAACACAAATCAAGGGTCCTCTCCCTCCTGGTAGGACAACTAATGTATTGGTAGTAATTAGGCAGTACAGATTTTATATAGCAGCCATTGAAGTCACACAATATAAACTTGAGGGCATCAGGAGCTATGCTTTCCAGTTTGGCAGCTGATTCATATACCGATGGCATCTTTAGTATTAGCACGGGGATGGATATACCCAACAGTTATAAATATTTGTCCCAATTCCCTAGGTAGGTAGAATGGCCTCAGTGACAGAGATAAAAGTTAAATGTTCTCCATGCAGTAAGAGTCTCTGTGTGTGTAGTTGGTGCACCATCTCTCATTTATATAAACACACACCCCTCCACCAAGTTTTTTGCCTGTTACCTGAGAATCACGGTCCAGTCCAACCCTAAACCCTGGAACATGTATTGAGGAATTGTCAAATCTCTTTAAGCCGTGTCTCAGTGAGACACAGCAGCCAACTTTCCCTGTACACGGAAACCTCAGCCCATTCTGGAGCTCAGCAAATTGTTTTGGGAGTGAGCGGATATTGGCAAGAATCACTGTCGGTAAAGGTGGCCTGTATCCGCGGGCTCAAACTCTCTGCCGTACTCCCGCAGGATGTCCCTCTTTTGTCTTCCTGGTGGGTTAGGATTTCTTCTACATTCTTCTGGTGCATTGAGTGGAAAGTCGTGACAGTCATGACAGTCACTATAGTTCCTACGCTGCCAAAGTTGGTTGTGGCTGTAGCGGAAGATATAAGAGGCCAAGCCAGTCTGCTGCAGCTGCTCTACTGGGCTGGAAAAATAATTGGCATGCTGCCCCCATCTTCTCTCCAGGAGATATTTGAGGAGACAGTGAGGAAGCAGGGCCTTAAAATCACCTGTACCTGGACTTGTCTCTGGTGCAATGAATGCACCACCTGCATGAAGAGCCCAGCAGGTGGTGCATTGCAGTGGCTCAGCTATCCCCTAGACCGGTGCCGAGAAAAAGTGGTGCTCATGGGGATCAAAAGCGGTAAACAGTTCAAGGCACTGCGGGCAGGACTTCGCTAGTGACGTGTCAGAGGTGAGGTGTCAGACGAAAAGTGGATAAGGAGTGGTGTTGCCCCTGCCTATATGCGCGGAGCCCAATAGGGATCAATAGGCTCACCCTGATTGGCTGAGCACATGCATGTAAATTTTCAGTGCGCAGTGGCAACTACAGTAGATGAGTGGCTAAGCCAATAGAGACCTGCTAGAGGGCAAAGTATGTGTGAGATAGAACAACAGTGGCCTTTTCCTTTTCCCACTGAATTTTACTCCACAGCATTTCTTTCATGGTGACAATACAAAAAGTAAAAATTGTCCAGCAGATCAAACATTTGTAGAAATCCTAGTAATGAAGGATCTTGTGGCAGACTCAATAAAGAGCTGTCTTTTTCTGTTTTGTTGGATCAAAATTTAAATACATATTGACCCCATTAACTTGCTGGTTTGATACTGGATTAGTGGATTTAGGAGTGTTTATACAGGAGAGTTTACTTTGGTCTCTCTTTTATGCAATCCTGATTGCATTTTGATTTGGTCTTTTATGTGATATTGACTGTACTCTGACATTGGTCTTCAACTTGTATGTTTATCTTGATGCTGCTTTCTTGGCCAGGTTTCCCGTAATAAAGATATTTTTATTCTCAATGGGACTAACCTGGTTAAATAACGGTTAAATTAAAGGTTAAAAATTATCTGTTTTCTTAGTGTGATCCACTGAGTGAACCTGGTGATGTCAGACACTCAGAGACCAATGATATGGCTGAAAAGAATGACAACACAACAGTAGCAGGAGAATCAGAAATCAAGTCTGCAATCGCATCTGCTACAAATGAGAAAGGTAAAACTTTAATTAATAATTTGACATGACATTTGGATGCTCTAAAAAACAGTTATAAAAACAAATGAAAATAAACTTAAAGGCATACTGAGCAGAATTTTCCCCCTTGAAATAGCATAAACTCATCCAAAAATGATCCTACTCAGTCATTACTTGATTGGCCCATTTGTAATCTGTAGTGTCTGCAGAGAGCCTTCTGCCTGGATTTTCTTATTTCTGAATGTTTGGGACATTTCTAAGCATCAAACTTTGGCAGCAGTTGGCTGCAACCAAAACCACTGCTGAATCGTTATATCTAAAAGCCACGCTGGCTGGTAGCAGTCCTGAACTCTAATACAGAGCAGCTGGTCAGAGCTAGTGTGTATCGTGAACTGCCAGCTAGCTACCGTTAGCGTAGCTTCGTTGTAGTAGAAAAGCTGATAGCTAAGCTAACTGGCACCTACCTGTCCAACAGAAAACAGGCCAACTCCGCATCGCTCTTCATCCCCCTCCTCTCCTTCAATACTCTCCAATGGGTGAAAGCCAACCCCAGATTCACTCTCGTTTTGTTGCCTCACTGTACTTTTTTTTACTGGTTTTTACTGTTCTGGCAACCGCACTGAGAAGGGGTCAACTTTAAAAGTTGTGTTTACAAGCCACAAGCAGCAAAATCCTACTCAGTATGCCTTTAATAGTATTGGTGAAATAGCACATTCTTCTGTCCCTCTAATAATGCAATTCAATAGGTACCATAGATGAAGATACAGATGAAAACAAGGATAAGGTAATGAACTGTTACTTAAATTTACAAGATCTTTAGGAGGATTTACTCCACATCCCATTGCATGATGTAATAATGTTTAACATATATAATGATTTACTTTAAAGGTTGGAAAAATAGAAAAGTCTGTGAAGAATTCTGAAGAGATCCACCGGGTGCAGCAACGTCAAAGAGAAATTGAAGCTCTGCTTAGCAGACTTCACCTCAAAGACAATTATCAACAGAAATTGACACCAGCAGATTTTCTTGAAATAGGCCCACTTGTGAAACAGCACCATGAGACATCTGAGAAGGATTTAGCTTATACTTTCCTACAGAGGTTGATGATGCTGGACTATAGAGCCAGATATATTCCTGTAAAAGAAGACAGTACTGAGGGGAGCCATTCAAAGCATGTTCCTACATTTGACGATGTTGATACAGAAGAACGTAACTTTGATGCTCTTTTCGACACCAGTCCAGACACTGATCAAAGAAAACAAACCCATGTTCATCCAATGGATGTTCAAATGGCAGTATTTCACTGCTCAGACAGTTTTCTAAGGCAGAACATGATTACTAAGTTATCACAATGTCAGTACGCCTTACCTTTGCTTGTGCCTGACCCACTCACAATGGATATTGAGTGTCCTCTGTGGACACTTAGACAAATAAGAAAAAGCTGGAAGCTGACAGATAACTCAAATGTTGTCAAAACTAAGAGTATGCTTATCTGCAAAGCTGAGACACCCATGGTGTCATTTTTCCGCCTTGGTTCAGTATCATTGTCTAAATCTCAGCTGATGAACACCTTAATCAACGACCGTCACAGCACTTTCTTTCATAGGAATTGCCCAGGTAGCACCAAATCTCGCTACTTGATGGACGGTGTGGCAGAGATTGCCTGGTACTGCCCTGCTGGGAAACCCAACGATGCTTTCACTGACTGCATTACCTTTTGTAATCTTCATGGTGATGCTCTATCAAGTGAAAAACAGCGTGACATACTGATTGAAAAAGCTTCAGTCAATGTTGTTCTGTTACCAACTCTGGAAAAAGGTCACAAAAGTATGAGAATTATATCAGCCCTTCTCAATAATCCAAAGCCTCTCATTTGTCTCATTGTTGATAATGAGAGTGTTGCAGTTGAGATGAAGCCAGGAAAATACAAGATGGGTCTGAAAGACAGAAGCCAGTCAGATGTATCTGAAGAATTGAAAGGAATCATTAGAAAACTTTTGTCTAGACCATATTCGGCCTTCCAGCTTGAAACCATGGCCAGTGTCTCTGGGATCAGAGTGGATGAAGATGACAGGGTCTGCCAAACAGGGAAATCTGCTGCTTCACATATACTGGATTTGCTTCAGGAAATGGACCTTTCAGTGATCAAAGACAAATTTCTCCCATGTCAAGGCCAATTGTGGCATGAGTGGTGCAGAAAAAACAAAGAACTGTATTGCCTCAAAGGACAAATTGAGAAGGAAAAATGTAAAAAGCAACAGGAACTAAAGCAAATACGACAAAAACAATGTGGAGCTTCCTCCAGTGAACTCATGCAGTTGTTTATTGAAAACCTCCGGTCTCTGCCACCAAATGAGAAAATGTATTTCCTGAAATGGATTGGAATCTTACTGGATGACTTCTCCACAGATGATCTTTCTGTAATTCTCCACAAATATGATGAAAAGTGGTCTGAGGTCTTGGCTTTGAAAAAGAAACATGACAAATCAGATCAGCTAAAAATCAAGCAAATTGAGCTGGAAGAAATGTCAACGAAATTGCAGTCAGCAACTTTTGGCTTAGAGCACATCTTCAGGGAAATGGGGCAGATCTATGAAGCCCATGCATCTCTGCTGATAGAACCAAAGACAGGAAAGATTAACTGGTCAAAGTACCCTGAGCTGGCTGCAGAGCTTATGATATCAGGACACCCAATGGAGCTGATGGATGGTGATGCCGGTCACGTGCCGTTAACATGGATCACTAGTCTTCTGGATGAAGTCATCAAAAAACTGGGAGACCAGCGAGTTTTTGTTTTGTCAGTGCTAGGCATCCAAAGCAGTGGAAAATCAACAATGCTGAATGCCATGTTTGGATTACAGTTTGCAGTAAGTGCTGGCAGGTGCACAAAGGGAGCCTTCATGCAGCTAGTGAAAGTGTCAAAGGAGATGCAGAAAGACTTTAAGTGTGACTATGTTCTAGTTGTGGACACTGAAGGACTGCGTGCTCTTGAGTTGGCAGGGAGCACCACTCTTCACCATGACAATGAATTGGCAACGTTTGTCATTGGTCTGGGAAACATGACTTTGATCAACATCTTTGGAGAGAATCCAGCTGATATGCAAGACGTTCTTCAGATTGCTGTTCAAGCTTTCATGAGGATGAAGATGGTTAAACTGTCTCCAAGTTGTGTGTTTGTTCACCAGAATGTTACAGATATTGCAGCTGGAGAGAAAAACATGGAAGGAAAGAGGCGCTTACAAGAAAAACTGGACAAGATGGCCAAACTAGCTGCCAAAGAGGAGGTATGTGATGCTGAGTGCTTCAGTGACGTCATTGCTTTTGATGTGCAAAAAGATGTGAAATACTTTGCCCAACTATGGGAGGGAAGTCCACCCATGGCCCCTCCAAACCCAGGTTATAGTGAGAGCATCCAAGAGCTAAAACACATCATCCTCTCAAAAGCATCAAAGTCTAAAGGAATGGCTCTTTCAGAATTCAAAAGCAGCATTCGGGACCTCTGGAACGCCCTGCTGAATGAACACTTTGTCTTCAGTTTCAAAAACACACTTGAAATTGCAGTGTACAGAAAGCTAGAGGTCCAGTATGGGAAATGGACCTGGGCTTTGAGGAGCGCCATGTTGACCATTGAAAACCAACTTCATAACAGAATTGAAAATGGAAAACTTGACAAGGTTGAGCACAGTTATCTTGTTAAAGAGATGAACAATTCTTGTGAAGAAGTCGAAACAGCTATGAGAACATACTTTGATGATGATGGAGATAAAGAAATGTTGGTTCAATGGCGAGGTCGATTTGAAAGCAAAATAAAGGAGTTTCATGATGAGCAGGTGAAAGGAGTTAAAAGAAAACTGGAGGAAGTTATCCAGCAGAAGAATGCTTGCAAAAAGCTTGATGATAAGAAGACAGAGTTTGAGAACAAGCTACTACAAAAGAGCAAAGAGCTTGCTCACAAGTTAAAAGACAAGGCAAAAGATGAAAAGGAACTTGAAAAGCAGTTCAACAGTGTTTGGAATGTGTGGGTTACTGAATTAACTGAAGGTACACCTGCCATAAAGGATATCAACATACAAGAAGATGAGTTTTGTATCCTTGAAGACCTTGGTATTGAATGGTCTCTAATAAATGACCGCAAAAGCTGTGGCAGATACAAAAACATATCAAAGATAGGGGACTATTTGGATTATGTAACTCTAACCAAGCACCAAGATCTCCGTAACAAAAGTCAACAATCTCAAGATATTGAGAAGGAGAATAAGGATACAAGAGAACAAGGAAAAGCAGCCAGGGCATGGGGGACCTTCACAAAAATCTTTGGATTTGGCTCAACAAAACCAGAAATTGAACACCATGGTTCAAGGAGTGCTTTTCCTCATGCAGAACAACAACTGATCAGATCCCTCATTGACAGTGTTGAAAAACAGTCCATAGCCATAATTAAGAGCAAACCTGTAGCTACAAGAGGCTACAGTACTACTTACTTGCATGAAGTAGCCAATAATGTCAAAGAAAAAGTGAAAGAATTTGAATCAAAGAGTAAGACATATGCTCTTAAGAATGAGTTTTCAGTCGATCTTTTATTGTATGTATGTGACATGGCAGAGAATCAGCTTGTAGAGTCCCACAACAAATTCAAGAGGAACAATGATGCGCTCACTTATTTAGAAAGCAAGAAAATGCAATATTACAGCATATTTGGGAGCTTGTGCAAAGGTAACTCATCTGCCGTTGTGCTTGGTGAATTGATTTGTAGCAAACTGAAAGTTTCCACAGTTCAGGCTGTCTATCACAAGACTGCCATTGAGCTGGCTGGAGAGATGAAGTGCAGTTTCCCACCATTCAGTGGGAATAAGTTGAACTTGGAGAAACACGTCTTACAATCACTGGCAGAGCAAGAGGACTTTGACAGTTACATGAACTACATCAGGCACCCAAGGAAACAAGTAGAGAGTTTCATAAAAGAAGCCGTAAAGAAATACATCTTCACTGAGCACAACGATAAAGCACTCGGTATACTCAAGAAAAATGCCAAAGTCATAGGGCAGCTTGTGAGTCAAGCACTGTATACTGCAACAGAGGAAGTCAAAACTCAGGGAGGAGACACTGACATGTGGCTGGAGGAATTTTCCAGTTCGCTAGAAGCTGAGCTAACCTTTGTTACTAACTGCTGTGAAAATTTTGGTGATATAAACAATTTTGACTTTCTTAAGGAGGAGATAGAGAAAGGCCTTTCATCCATAATTGAGGAGATGAGTAGACTCTCATTACGCAACATGGAGGAATTCAGGGTGAGGCCTGATAAAATCCTTATTGACCAACTTTGTAAGTGCTGCTGGGTACAGTGTCCATTCTGTAAAGCCATTTGTACAAACACCATGGAGGATCACAGTCCTGATGATCACAGTGTCCCTTTTCATCGCCCTTCTGGGATCAGTGGATGGCACTTTAAAGATACAGTGGAACTGTGTATTGATTTCTGCACAACATCAGTTGCAAGTGATGGAAGTTTTTACCCTCACCGTCATGATTCAGAAAAGTCCATTCCCTTCAAAATGTATCGAACTGGTGGCCCTAAATATGCTAACTGGAGGATTACACCTGATGAGTCTAAGCTGACATACTGGAAATGGTTTATATGTCGGTTTCAAAACGAACTGGAAGAATACAATGGAAAAAAATTCCAGGGCAGAGGAGAAATCCCCAGTGAGTGGAAAACACACCGCAAAGAGGAAGCTATTAAAAGTTTGGACAACATGTACAATCTGTGAGTGACCCAGAGACAAAAACAGCCCTCCTCAAAGTAACAACACTCTCATTCCAACAGCAAGAGATTCACAAAGTCTCATGTTGCTTGAACTTGTCTGTGAATGAGAAACAGGAACAGACAGAGGCTTTGACTTTTCAATAGAAATTGGAGATCTTGATTGCAATGAACAAGTAAAACAAAGTAATGGAGGGCAAAAAAAACAACAGCACTGTGGAGGATGCAGTCTTCCTCAAATGACTTAAATCTATTAATTTTGATTATTCATGAATTCACAAATGTGTCAAATCCATTAAATGATTACATGATGTAGGGATTCCTGAATATGGCGCTATATTGCTTGGAAGCAAATGAGAATACAAAACATATATCATTCTAAATCATGAGTTTGTTAGCCACAAAGGGATGATGATGAAATGTATAAGACACAGTGAAATGAGTCATGGGATTTTTTTTTTTTTTTTTAATTAAAGTTGTGTTATTTGTTAATTTTAACAAGATGCTTGAATTGTTGACAATTGTTAAGTTCCATGATCAAGGAAACAGAAGTGAGAAGTTGAGCTGAGACATATGTTGTCAGAAATGATGGACTTATATTCATTCATTTAAAATAAGGAATACAAGCAACGATTTACATTTTTTTATTACCTTTTTTACTATTATCTACAAATCTAATCTGATAGTCATGACATGTAACACAAGCGTCATCATTTCTATATTTTCACTTTTTTTTTGTTTTAAGAATTGATCAAACATAACTGATACAGGATTTATGAAGTATTGAACTATGTTGTGCTTTAACTGTCATTTAAACCAATTAATCTTAGTATTATATTAGTATTATATGTGCATATTAGTAGGGGTTTTGTTTTGTTCATTAAAATAAGGAAGCCAAGATTTACCTTTTTTTTGTCTTTTACCTTTTTTACTATTATCTACAAATCACATCTGGAAGTCATTATGACATGTAACACATGTAACAAACGTTATTTCTATATTTCCACTTTTTTAAAGTTGTATGTTTTTCTTAAAGAATTGATTAAGCATAACTGATGAAAGCTGTTATATTTTGTTGTTATTTTATTTCTTTAGTATTGAACTATGATGTTCTTTGACTGTCATTTGAACCAATCAGTCTTAGTATTTTTATATGTGCAGTTTTGTTTTTTGCTTAATTAGACTGCTGCTCTGTCATTTGCTGTCATCTGTCAATTCCCTGAATTTCCCCAAGGGGATTAATAAACTGATATCTTATCTTATTTGTACAAATGGGAAATTAAACTGATATCTAAAGTTACTGTAAATCATGTTATTCTGTGTGACAACTACAGTTTTCAGAGCCAGGATTTCATCATTTATACAGCTGACACTTCAATGACAACACAACAAGATCACTTGAGTTTAAACGTTTTATGTTGTTAACATGCACAATGGGAATTTGTTAAATAAAATACACATTTCAGATCATATCCATTGAAAGACCAGGTCTCTTATTGATTGATACAGTATGCATGTGTGAAGATAGTTGTGTCTCCTAGCAGATCTTGAAGGAGGTGAGTTTGAAGTCCCCTCTGACTCTGATAGCTGATGACGTCCATGCCGTCACGGTTGGGGAACTGGACTTCCTGTCCATCAGGAAGCTCCACTTCAAACATGTTTCCAGTCAGCTTTAACACAATCTGCAACAAGAAACATGCTTATAGTAATACTTCATTTTTTACATGTTTACAATGCTTTTATGCCAAGAAAGTGTGGCACTGTTTAATACAGTACTTCACTGTCACTCCCCACCTGTAAAACACCCTAGAGTTATTTATTAAACAAATACTGTAAAAACAAAGACAGCAAACAGACTCTGATATCAATGCCAATAGATTGAATTGAATAACAATTTAGAAATATCACATCACCACTTAAGCTTTATAAAAAGATGCTCTGCTATCCAAAACTTCCACAGTACTTCTTACTATGCCACCACCTCTTTAACTAACATGCTCCACTTCCTATGAAATTTTTCCTGATTCTCAATTTTCCACATCAGCAATGAACCAGAATGCTTTTGGAGAGACATTGACACTAAATTGCATCCAGTAAAAGGGTCTAAGAGTGAATACATGTAAAGTTTTTTCTAATGTACTGTAAGCTTACCTCTCAGCATCATGCAGAACTGTCCCCTTCAGTTTCAGCTGATCTCCGGCTCTCAGATCCACATTCTGCATCTACTCTTCAATTCAAGTTCCTGAGAAACACAATGTTGCAGTTCAGGGTTTGAACAATGTTAATTTGAATGCAACTTTTGCAGTCAGCAGAGAGCAGACCATGTGCCTGAAGAGATCAGAGTCTAGACAGTAAAAGTCTGCAAAGGAGAGCAGAGCCTCATAAAATAAACCAATAAAACCATTAAAAAAAAATATTCAGTAACCTGGGTTCTGGGTTCATCTCAAGTCAGAGAGGCTGAGCATTGTGTGATACTGAACTCTATTGATCCAAAATTGAGAAATTAATCTTGCCTGCCTCCTCCATAGAGAGGTCAGAGGTCAGAGTCAGCTACAGAGCAGCACCTCCTGGAGCTGGAAGGGATTCAGACTCTCCAGCAGGCCGGAGGGTTGCTGTAACAAGGGCTTGAACCTGGGCTTCCTACTCACTACACCAGCCTGCTGCCACTGTTTATCCAGGGCTGATTTTCCCAATAACAAATGATCTTGAAAACAACACACTTTACACATCAGTTTCAAGAAAGTTCTTACACATTTCTCATGGATTTCCCAAAGGATATCATGATGACAAATTTTCAAGAACTACTTGAGAATATCAACTTTAATAATATTGTTGCGGTAAGGCATCACTGGTCGATTAAAGGAATCAACAATTTCCTGAGCTGAAAGCATAACAAGTTGATTGAAGAATCATTTGCAAATAAAATTTTAAGTTATATCCTACAGCAATGTATGTTATCTTGTCTCATGTAGATTTTTAATGTATATGCACAAGTGAGATATATTGCAGTATGAGTCAATTTACCTCCTATAGCCCATAGGTCAAGGAATGACCTATATGCTGTGTGGTGCAGCGTGAGTCAAATGGTTCATCAGTGAATTGACTCTTTTCATTTGCAATATGGAATTAAAATGTATTATTAATGTCAGCAAAATGCACTTATAATCCAACATCATTGAACTCATGACTTGCTCAGCTAAGGGTATTTATTAAGTTAATTTATTAAGGTAGCATTGTTTATTTATTTATTTTAACAAGGGTTGGGGTAAAAAGGGAATTCCTTTAATGCTGTTGATGCTGTGAAGTGCATCTTATTTATAGTAGGAGTTTACGTAAGACAGCGGCCTCTGTCTGCAGTGTAGGATCTTGCCTTAGACAGGTTTGTTACTGATGCCCCTGTGATTCAGGCACCAATTATTTGGCCTCTGGAAATCTGTTAGTTGTCCCTTAGTTAAAACTCATGTATGAAACTGGTGATTGTCAGACCTCAATCTTTAATCCTTGATGCTGACACATACTGCTAAATGGCATTCAACTTAATATAACTCACCTGTTTAGCAGCCTTTATAATTGCATTTTGTTATTTTAAATAAATGTACTTTTTATATAAACAATATCAACTCTTGCCCTTTGACATGGTTGTTAGGAACTAGGCCATTGCTTTCACTGAGATCACGTGGTTTCATGGAAGATCAAACTTTGTACTTTGACATTTTGGATCCCTTTCACCAGCCCACATCCCTTATCACTTCACTGATTTGAAACTAATATGCCTGGGCAACTTTATGTCAACTCCTCACTTCTGCAAAGGGAAGGGAGGGGGAGTGATAAGAAGACCTAGAATGAAATGTAAGTGATCTGTATATATAGGCAGGTGATAGGGAGCAAGACAGCTTTGACAAAGACCGAGCAACACTCTGCACAGAGCTGAGAAGACACAAAGCAAAAGTGAGTAGGAACAGAATTTCTATTCAGAAGTTGCAGATTAACTGGCCAGATACAAAAAAAGTAGAACTAAACAGTCTAGACCAATTGTTTTCTGCTTGGCAGCCAAAGGGGAAATGTAGTTTGGGCCCAGACTCATAAATGTGTATTTCTACTCCTGTAAGGGACCCAACAGAAGTAGATCTGCAGACCAGTTTTTAATTTTATACTTTCAGAAACCAAGATCAAAACTGTAACTGATTTGCCAAAATATTTCATCATGCATCAGGAATTACCTCCTTATTAGAGCTGAATACAACTTGATTATAAGAATTGATTAGATTTGCTTGCTTTTTTATTGGTTTGGATAATAATTACCAATTGATTAATCTTCACTGGAGTTAACAAGTTTCTCCTAGTTTTCCAGTTTTCCATTTCTCTGCGCCTCCTGTTTGGGTAGAAAAAATATAATATTTTGAGAATAAAGTAACACATTTTAGAATGAAGTTGAAATAGGCTAAACCTTTGAGAAAAAAACCGAACTAAACTTCTGAGGAAAAGAAGCCACACTCAAGGCTGCATAACAGGGATAACTGTTCATTTCAAAAGGTGCATTCAATAGAAATCTCAAAAGGAGGATACGAGAAACCAAGGCACTCAAATTGAAGAGAAAATAATTAAAATGCCTTTATTGTATTGGCAAGTTCTAAATACAGAACATGATACAGAACATTGTTTCAAGAAGCTCTCCAGTACTATTCAACTTTTTTCTTAAACGTTTGTTTATTTAAAAGTTTATTGTTTAACGTATATTTTATTTTATTTTTTTTACATGGAAATGTAGGCTACTTGAAATCCTGTCTGACTGAAATGAAAGGAGAAAGATTTATATGCCACTGTTACCAGTTAAATAGGCTATGAGAGTAAACCAGGCATCTTAGCCGGGTTTCTAATTATCTGAGTATGATCTTACCTGGGATATTCTAACAGAGTTATAGCGGGTTGTAGAACTGAATTATCTGTCCATGTAAAGTGATTTATAACCACAGACCAGTCCAGTGGCGTGTCGTGACTTTTCCACTAGGTGGGGCTGCAGAGCCAATTAGCATTTTAAATCTTTATCAGTAGCATATACTTACTCTCTACTCTCTTCTGTAGACCTACTGTAATTAATTTAAAAGAAATAAATTATAAAGTAGGCTACAGGTTATGTTTTCATTATCACAGAATATTTTTTTTCAGCTGAAACAACTATAGGCCTATTCCGTGCAGTTAGCCTAACCATTTTGGTCTATTCAAAAAGGAGGTGAATTTCATGTTTCTCTCTGCAAACTATTCAGTTAATCCAGTAGAAGACCCATGCCACAAAATACAGGACATATTTAATTTACATAATGTTTTATCCAATTGTCATCAGTTGCAACGTCGGATTTGACCGTTTGGCTATACATACTCAGGTTTAACACTAAGAAAACAATGCAAACTGCATCAAATGTATAAACCTATTCGCTTTTGATTCATTCAGTGAAATACATAAAAGTGTACATAACAAGCAGTGTCCATTGAAACTGGCAGAATACAAAATAATATAATATAGCATCAAGGGAAATATCAATAAGTAAAGTTTCAAAAAAAAAAAAAGAAAAAAGTCTATGCAGAAGAGAGGGTAAAGTACAACCTACTTAGGAAAACATAAAAACATACAGTGGGTTCATAATTCCACTGTTAGGAACAGATTGCATTTATTCTTCTGCAATATTGTTAAATAATCCTAAAGACTGCTTTCCCCAAAGCTGTTTTTACCGGCCGTGACATTGCGACCTCGCGCAGGGCTGGCTACCGAAGGTCGGTACTTTATTGGCACCGACCGAATCAGGTCGGTACTACCGAATACCGAAAATGTTGAGGTAAACAGTGCCAACTTTAGATACTTTTGTCTTGTTCTGTTTCAGCCAATCTCTAACCGTGACGAGCCTTTACAGAGGTGAGCATTCACACAGCACAAACTTGCACAGCACTGGTGCAGGTGACTAACTGTCTCTGTCTTTAGCAATCTAGCTAGCTAAAACTGAGCGTGCACCGATTTAAGTAGACATGGCATCACTTTTCTAGCTTCATTGCAAAATAGCCTGGACGTCGAAAACGACCTCCAAAATACAGTTTACTTTGACTTACCGGGATGGTGTGTATGGATGCTGTGTTCACGAGGATGTAAAAACAAAGTATGGAAAAGGCACGATTTTCTGCGAGTCTTTGTACAAGTTAAAATATTTTCCCACTGTAAACCAACATACTAACTTACATTAGCCTATCTTGTGCAGGGAAGCTGAACTTAAAAATCGCAGAATATGGTTTAAACTGATGACTTGAGGTTTAGCACCAAGATGCAGAGAAACAATTTGAATCTGTGATAATATCAAAGAAAGGATTCACAAATCTGTGCCATGATGTTTTATCAAAAAATATAATGTAAATATCAGACTTTCAATTGGTCAACATTTAGACTGTAGACACACCAACCCTTGTTAAAATAAATAAATAAAAACACTAGAAATGGCTCCAATGGTGTTTATTTTGGTAGTAATAAACACCATTGGAGCCATTTCTAGTGTGCAGACTCTGTCTTGTAATAACTGACCGTTTTGTCCAGCACCTAGTATCAGTTTGGATGTGCATGCTTTTGTGTATCTTTACACAACATTTAGACTGTAACCTGAGAGTTTTACTGTGATCCAGTAAAATGTAGCCTATGTAGTAGAATATCAGTCTTAGTGTCTGATTAGCTTTGTTCTGTCACTCTCTTTAGGCATGAAGAGCAGATGAGATGGAGGTGGAGATGGAAACAGAGTCCATGAAGCCCCTGGCTTCTGGAGACCCAGACCCGTCAACAGGAGAGGGTGACCAAGTCAAAGAGGGTCCTGATGAAAGCAGTAGTGACATCACTGATCGATCCACAGAGGAGGGTGATACTCCAATGGATATCAGTCCAGCATCTCAGAGGATTTCACCAATTATGAAACAACGTGAGATTTTAATCTTACTGTTAAACTTCTATTGTCATTTTTAGTCCACTATGTTTCCAGGGATTCCTATTCTTCTTCTTCTTCTTCTTCTTCTTCTCATTATTATTATTATTATTATTATTATTATTTATTCAGTCCTGTAACTCGGGTAAATGTTGGTAACGTTTTTCTAATTTGGCACATAGATAGTCCTGGTGACTCATACACTGTACACAAAGAATGGTTCTGATTGGCCCATAGTAGGGCTGGGCGATATGGACCAAAAATCATATCTCGGTATTTTTAGGCTGAATGGCGATACACGATATATATCTCGGTGTTTTCTACGAAGTAGGCTAAATGTTCAGTTGTAAGTCAAAGCCACATGTGAGATGTCACAAGCACTTTCATTAAAACAAGACTGTGATCAAAATAAAATGCAAAGACAGGGTTTCCTTCCCTGTTTTAGAACAGTCTGGTAAGTTCAGAAAATGACATCACTTTATTGTAATGCAGCCTTTAAAACCAGGAAAAGACAACACTTATGCCATATCACGATATTACAATATCCAAAATCTAAGACGATATCTAGTCTCATATCACGATATCGATATAATATCGATATATCGCCCAGCCCTAGCCCATAGGGGGCGCTATTATGAGCCCTCAAAATCTAAGGCTCAGCACTACCACACCGTTAGTCATAGAGATGTGAAACTTGGTAAAGATATGTATCTGGACATACTGAACATTTTTGCCAGTAGGACCCATAATGTCCACTGTAATGGAACATTTTATCATGTGCATATAAATTTGATAGGTACTTTCCTAAGTTGATTTTAGCTTATCAAACCTATCTCTGTGACCGGGACATGACCCTAGCCAAAAGGGAAACTTCTGCTATCATACTCAGACTTCTGCTATTGTTCAGACAGAACAGACAACAGAAGATGCTATTTAAAGGGAACTTCATCCTTTGTCTGTATCAGTCTGCCTTGAGATCTTGAAACGCTCAGTAGCTGATCCTTCCCTGTGCCGAGAAGCTCAATAAAGAATAACCAAGAGAGTTGTTCAAATTTGCCTTTATTACCTGAATTTCCATCACATCCACCATACATTTTTGACCACCATTTGGATTTTTTTTTAAAAACCTTCAAAAATCTTCTTCTTATGAACCACAGAATAACACGAAATTGGCAAGTACATTAATTGGGAATGCCTCTACTTTGTGAAATGCTAAGGGAGCGTTCCAAATATGGTCAAATTATTTCGTTTTTTAAAAATGCACAAAAACTTCAACTGACCATAAAATTATGACAAAGTAATCAATCCACTGGAAGTTTTACTGGTTGGTCATTAACATCATTGTAAAGATATCTACCTAGCCGCTTGATATATTGAAATTTGAAGAAAATACAGTAATTGGAACTTCTGGTATGTTGTGATAATGACATAAACTCCAGTACCCACAATGCCTTGCGGGCCAATCAGGGAACTCAGTGCATTGGTTGTCACGCTGTACTAACTGGCAGCTATATTTATTTCTTTTTATTGCTTTTTTTGTGCAATATCTGTAGACTTTTTGTGAAATTACTTTGTTGTTGCTATCATTTCTACAGTTTTCCATAGTTACATGTTGTTCTTCCTGTCATTGTGTTTCAGTGATGCCTGAGCTAACAGTTGTGTTGATTGGTGACACAAATTCAGTGGAGACTGGATCAAAAAACCTCTTACTTGACCATGATGAGCAAACAGCTGCAGTAGATGAATTCACACAGTTTTCATCCAAACTGTATGATTTGTGCGGTCGGCACATCTCTGTTATCAACATGCTCGGCCTTCAACATGCTGAACAACTGGAACAGGAGTCGTTGAGTCACATTGATCAGATTGTACATGAGCAGGGAATCCAGGCCTTTCTCTTACTATTACCAAATGGTCAGCATGTCAGCCACTACACTTCAGGACTGCAGTGGTTAGAGAAAATATTTGGGAAAGGATCGCTTGCTTTTGTAATGACTGTTGTGACTCACGAGTCAGATGAAAAATGTGAAAGTGCATTGGCAGGCCTGAAAGCCTTTAGTGATATTGATGAAAAAAGGTTCCACACATGTACAAAAAGTATGAGGGATGAAACAGAGATAATAGCTTTGTTGGAAAAAATAGATGTCATGGTCTCTGAAAATGAGACGCACTGCTACAGTGGACCAATGTGTGTTGAAGAGAAAGAGCAGAAACAGAACCTGAAGCTGGACCACGAATCCCAAGAAGAAGAAAGGACCACCGGCTCAGTGTTTCAGCAAACTACGGAAAACGGTGAGATTTTAATGTTGTGTTCTAGTGGGACATTGATAAAATCTCCCCAAAGCCAGATTCTAGAGACCTAATGAACCTATAAGGTCATCAAGAGCTTTTTGAGTGAGTCAGATACTGATTTTTTGGACCTGCAGAATGTTAGTGTGTGTGTGTGTGTGTGTGTGTGTGTGTGTGTGTGTGTGTGTGTGTGTGTGTGTCTTCATACCAACTACTACTAACTCAGTTCATGTTAGTTAGTTATTAATCTGAGGTCCCAGAAGCGATAGCAAAGATTTTAGTTTAGTAAGTGGCCATATATTTTAACATGCCTCGCAGTTGCTAGTTGCTAGTCGCAGTTGCACCCTAGACTGGAGAGAATAAAAGCAACCCCTGAAATCAGGAGTTACAGTAGGGTCCAGCTGCACCCCAGAAAAGCCCCTGGCTTGGCATAGCACACTCACCCTAACCCCTATCCCTAACTTCGCCTTGCCTAGCCAGGGGCTTCTCCGGGGCTGCAGCTGGGTGCTATTGGAGTAGCAATCCAGCTAACTCAGTTAGCTAGCTTCATAGTAAACCCCCTGGTTGACACTTACTCGGCCATACATGTACAATTTGTTGTCAGGATGTCGCCTTTTTCAGTATGCACGTACACCCACATGCATCACGTGCATCACAGGGCTTTGCCTTCACACTTTGATGCTGGCTGGGTAAGACCTCTGCTCTGAAAACACAAAACTCACCAGAGATGTAATGTTTAATTTGTTGCACATGCCCACATACTACGTAATTTACAGCACCAAGAGATTTGTATGCTCGGAGGCAGTCTTACGCTAGGCTTTTCAATAAGATACCTATATATGTCTGGCCATTGGATGGGTGGCCACTTGGCCATGTCTACAACCCATTCATCAAGTCAGTCAGCCATTCATCGATCCTAAGGGGGTAGGATCCAGGTTTAAACCTAAAGCCATTATGAGCCATATGGGCCCTGCTGCCCTCACAGGCTGGCTTCAGTACTTCAGTACTACAGTACAGTAATTCTAAATCCCGCCTACACTCCTAAGGAAGGAGATTTTGAGATGTGGAACATTAGTATGAACCTACGTGGAAATTTCTATCACTTCCCATTGTGTGAAGTGATTTCAGTTTCACCTGATCTTTAGACATTAGTCAAGCCAAAGAACCATTGGAATACAACATGGAAAATCAGCAAATGCCCTTTAATATATTTAATAATACCACAACATCTATGTTAAATGTTATGATTTCTTTCTCTTTCATGCTCTGCAATCTGTTTTTTCTTCCAATACCCTGCAGTAGGTGAATTGAAGGAGGGTACAGCTGAAACCAAGATTAAGGTAAGATCTTTTGACATCCATCAGTCATCATTATATAACTGTTTTGTACTGTAGAATGTGAAGTACAAATATATAGTAGCACTTATATTCAACTGTCCAGGATGATGGGTAAATGCTAAATTTCAAACTGAGAAACCCAGACACCCCATTTTTCTTCTCGAGATACAAAAGGACTAACAACAGGGGTGCGAACTACTCACCTTTCGGTGAAATTTGCTGTTTTGAATCCAAAATACGTGACCTACGTGATTCGTGTAGATCCGTTTTTGTTTTTGTTTTTTTTTGGGACGGGGGGTTCTTGGGGGGCCTGTCTGCCTGCCTGTTTTGTGTCATTAATCGAAAGAGTGATGCGCGTGTTGAGCACTACTGGCTGTATCCAAGGCTCAGCCAATCGGGCAGCACGGACAGCACGCGTGTGAAGAGAGAAGAACCAACTTGCCAGTTACAGCAGCATCTTGTGCTCTGGAAAGACAACGGAGAGTGGAAAGGCAGCCAGTTACAGCAGCGTGAACTTGAAAGACGACAGAGAGGGAGGTGATTAGCAAGCTAGATATATGTTCGATACTATTTAGGCTGCTGGCACCATGAATCTGGATCGAATGTTGAGGAACATTCGATAACTGAACAAATTATTGAGTTTGTGGTGTAAAACATAACTGGCTAATAGTGATGTGTGGGTCAGGTTTTTTTTTCAACCCGCGACTGCCCGATCGACACATAAACATATCCAAACCCGCCCGACCAATTTTCATACACATAAATAAAACAATGACCCGCCAACTCGGGAAAAAATATATTCAGGCAGGCAGGAAAATTTCCAAAGACTCCTGTGTAACTAAGGCTATATGTAATGCATGCATGTTTCTTCATTTTTACTATTTTACACCTTTGAGAAAAAAGTGCTAAATCAAAAATATCTTATATTTTAGATTATATTTTAGATTCTTTAAAGTAGCCTGGGCCTGGGTGCCATGTACTGCTTATTTTCTTTGTTTTCCGGCGAGAAAAATGTTGTCACCTTTTTGGACCCTCACCAGTTTGCACCCCTGAACAAATTGGTTAATAGGTTGCATTTCCATCAGTTTCTTTCATGCAAATTGCAAATTCTAGTACAAAATATCCAATGTTTAAAAAGTGATGACTGCTCCTAGAAATATTGTCAGCCGAAAAGGAAAATGAAAGAATCATATTAACTATTCAGTGGGTTAATCGGAAAGCTGGCAGTTAAAGGAAGATGACATTGTCTCAGTGCTGCCACAAATGTAACTATATAATGTCTAGCCCAAATAATTCCAAATATTTACAAAAACCCCAAATAATAAAATCAAAAGTGCATAGGTTTATGTAGAAAAATACAAAATTGACTTAAGTAATTTTGGTGAGATTGTACTCCTGTTGTATTTCTTGCAGTGTACAGACAGTCAGTATTCAAAGTTAGTAATACAAAAAGTTACAAATATGCTGGCAGATCAATCATATGTGGAAATGATAATAACAAAGAATCTTGTGGCAGACTCAGTAATGAAAGATCTTATGACAAATTCAATAAAGAGTAGTTTTTGTTTTGTTTAGTCATTAACCTGCTGGTTTGATAAGCGAACTTTCGTGAGCTCTGCCATGGCGGAGCGGCGATCGAAGCTCGATCTCGTGAAACTGTCACACTGGTGAACAACACATGCAGGCCAGCGGCAAGTTTCACCAGAATTGAGATCACCTCAACTTTTGAGTGTTCATCGTGGTGTTGTCGCACATGGTCCAGCCAATCGGTGGAGATTATCTTGAACGACCAATGACATTTCACTTTGTTGTGAAGCTGGATAAGCTATTTGAAGATGGAGGAAAATTACATTTTGGCTGTGTTTGACTATAACAAGTTTATTTCTGTTATTTAATGTGTGTAGTTATGACAATGGGACACCTGGCGCATGTGACACAGTGACAGCGGCAGTATCTAGGTAACCACCGTGTGTTGAAAGCAAACTTCGCTTCTCTCCTTTTGGAGAAACAGAGACATTTATTCCTGTGCACATGGGAGGCAAAGCGATTTGCAGATATTTGCTGCTTATTGGTGTATTGTGTATTTATCCCATTATACAGAAGAGTTTACTTTATTCTCTCTTTTATGTATTTTATTGTATTTTATCGATTGCTTTAGCTTGCTTTTTCTTTTATGTTGTATTGACTGTATTCAGACTTTGTACATCTTTGGATATTGTTAGTCTTGAACTTGTCAATGGGACTAACCTGGTTAAATAAAGGTTAAATAAAATCACCTGTTTTCTTAGTGTGATCCAGTGAGTGAACCTGGTGATGTCAAACACTCCGAGACCAATGATATGGCTGAAAAGGATGACAAGACAACAGTAGCAGGCAAATCTGAAATCAAATCTGTAATCATGTCTGCGACAAATGAGAAAGGTAAGACTTAAATTAATAATTAAAGTTAATGATAACTTGGATGTCCTAAAAATTACTAGCAGAGAGAAGGAAATACTAAATTGATAATATGGTAAATTAATAACAACAACATAATACTAATACGAATAATCATCAACATCAACACCATCATCATCATCATTATCATCATCAAAGTATATTTAATTGTACTGGTGTAATATTTAGCACTTTTTTCTGTCCCTCTAATGATGCAATTCAAATAGGTACCATAGATGAAAACACAGGTGAAAACAAGGATGAGGTAATAAACTGTTAATTAAATTTACAAGATATTTAGGAATATTTACTCCACGTTACATTGCATGAAGTAATCATTTTTTAACATACAGTATATGATGATTTACTTTAAAGGTTGAAAAAAGACAAATGACTGTGAAGAATTCTGAAGAGATCAGCCGGGTGAAGCAACGTCAAAGAGAAACTGAATCACTGCTTAGCAGACTTCACCTCAAAGACAATTATCAAGAGAAGTTGACACCAGCAGATTTTCTTAAAATAGGCCCACCTGTGAAACAGCACCATGAGACATCTGAGAAGGATTTAGCTCATACTTTCCTACAGAGGTTGATGATGCTGGACCACAGAGCCAGATATATTCCTGTAAAAGAAGACAGTACTGAGGGGAGCCATTCAAAGCATGTTCCTACATTTGACGATGTTGATACAGAAGAACGTAACTTTGATGCTCTTTTCAACACCAGTCCAGACACTGATCAAAGAAAACCAACCCATGTTCATCCAATGGATGTTCAAATGGCAGTATTTCACTGCTCAGACAGTTTTCTAAGGCAGAACATGATTACTAAGTTATCACAATGTCAGTACGCCTTACCTTTGCTTGTGCCTGACCCACTCACAATGGATATTGAGTGTCCTCTGTGGACACTTAGACAAATAAGAAAAAGCTGGAAGTTGACAGATAACTCAAATGTTGTCAAAGATAACTCAAATGTTGTCACAGATAACTCAAATGTTGTCACAGATAACTTAAATGTTGTCAAAACTAAGAGTATGCCTATTTGCAAAGCTGAGACACCCATGGTGTCATTTTTCCGCCTTGGTTCAGTATCATTGTCTAAATCTCAGCTGATGAACACCTTAATCAACGACCGTCACAGCACTTTCTTTCATAGGAATTGCCCAGGTAGCACCAAATCTCGCTACTTGATGGACGGTGTGGCAGAGATTGCCTGGTACTGCCCTGCTGGAAAAACCAATGATGCTTTCACTGACTGCATTACCTTTTGTAATCTTCATGGTGATGCTCTATCAAGTGAAAAACAGCGTGACATACTGATTGAAAAAGCTTCAGTCAATGTTGTTCTGTTACCAACTCTAGAAAAAGGTCACAAAAGTATGACAATTATATCAGCCCTTCTCAATAATCCAAAGCCTCTTATTTGTCTCATTGTTGATAATGAGAGTGTTGCAGTTGAGATGAAGCCAGGAAAATACAAGATGGGTCTGAAAGACAGAAACCAGTCAGATGTATGTGAAGAATTGAAAGGAATCATTAGAAAACTTTTGTCTAGACCATATTTGGCCTTCCAGCTTGAAACCATGACTAGTGACTCTGGGATCAGAGTGGATGAAGATGACAGGGTCTGCCAAACAGGGAAATCTGCTGCTTCACAGATACTGAATTTGCTCCAGGAGATGGACGTTTCCAAGATCAAAGACAAATTTCTCCCATGTCAAGGCCAATTGTGGCATGAGTGGTGCAGAAAAAACAAAGAACTGTATTGCCTCAAAGGACAAATTGAGAAGGAAAAATGTAAAAAGCAACAGGAACTGAAGCAAATACGACAAAAACAATGTGGCACTTCCTCCAGTGAACTCATGCAGTTGTTTATTGAAAACCTCCGGTCTCTGCCATCAAATGAGAAAATGTATTTCCTGAAATGGATTGGAATCTTACTGGATGACCTCTCCACAGATGATCTTTCTGTAATTCTCCACAAATATGATGAAAAGTGGTCTGAGGTCTTGGCTTTGAAAAAGAAACATGACAAATCAGATCAGCTAAAAATCAAGCAAATTGAGCTGGAAGAAATGTCAACGAAATTGCAGTCAGCAACTTTTGGCTTAGAGCACATCTTCAGGGAAATGGGACAGATCTATGAAGCCCATGCATCTCTGCTGATAGAACCAAAGACAGGAAAGATTAACTGGTCAAAGTACCCTGAGCTGGCTGCAGAGCTTATGATATCAGGACACCCAATGGAGCTGATGGATGGTGATGCCGGTCACGTGCCTTTAAGATGGATCACTAGTCTTCTGGATGAAGTCATCAAAAAACTGGGAGACCAGCGAGTTTTTGTTTTGTCAGTTCTAGGCATCCAAAGCAGTGGAAAATCAACAATGCTGAATGCCATGTTTGGATTACAGTTTGCAGTAAGTGCTGGCAGGTGCACAAAGGGAGCCTTCATGCAGCTAGTGAAAGTATCAAAGGAGATGCAGAAAGAATTTAACTTTGACTATGTTCTAGTTGTGGACACTGAAGGACTGCGTGCTCTTGAGTTGGCAGGGAGCACCACTCTTCACCATGACAATGAATTGGCAACGTTTGTCATTGGTCTGGGAAACTTGACTTTGATCAACATCTTTGGTGAGAATCCAGCTGAGATGCAAGACATTCTTCAGATTGTTGTTCAGGCTTTCATGAGGATGAAGAAGGTTAAACTGTCCCCAAGTTGTGTGTTTGTTCACCAGAATGTTACAGATATTGCAGCTGCAGAGAAAAACATGGATGGAAAGAGACGCCTACAAGAAAACCTGGACAAGATGGCCAAACTAGCTGCCAAAGAAGAGGTATGTGATGCCGAGTGCTTCAGTGATGTCATTGCTTTTGATGTGCAAAAAGATGTGAAATACTTTTCTCAACTATGGGAGGGAAGTCCACCCATGGCCCCTCCAAACCCAGGTTATAGTGAGAGCATCCAAGAGCTAAAACACATCATCCTCTCAAAAGCATCAAAGTCTAAAGGAATGGCTCTTTCAGAATTCAAAAGCAGCATTCGGGACCTCTGGAACGCCCTGCTGAATGAACACTTTGTCTTCAGTTTCAAAAACACGCATGAAATTGCAGTGTACAGAAAGCTTGAGGCCCAGTATGGGAAATGGACCTGGGCTTTGAGGAGTGCCATGTTGACCATTGAAAACCAACTTCATAACAGAATTGCAAATGGAAAACTTGACAAGATTGAGCACAGTTATCTTGTTAAAGAGATGAGAAATTCTCATGAAGAAGTGGAAAAAGCTATGAGAACATACTTTGATGATGACGAGGATAAAGAAATGTTGGTTCAATGGCGAGGTCGATTTGAAAGCAAAATAAAGGAGTTTCATGATGAGCAGGTGAAAGGAGTTAAAAGAAAACTGGAGGAAGTTATCCAGCAGAAGAATGCTTGCAAAAAGCTTGATGATAAGAAGACAGAGTTTGAGAACAAGCTACTACAAAAGAGCAAAGAGCTTGCTCACAAGTTAAAAGACAAGGCAAAAGATGAAAAGGAACTTGAAAAGCAGTTCAACAGTGTTTGGAATGTGTGGGTTACTGAATTAACTGAAGGTACACCTGCCATAAAGGATATCAACATACAAGAAGATGAGTTTTGTATCCTTGAAGACCTTGGTATTGAATGGTCTCTAATAAATGACCGCAAAAGCTGTGGCAGATACAAAAACATATCAAAGATAGGGGACTATTTGGATTATGTAACTCTAACCAAGCACCAAGATCTCCGTAACAAAAGTCAACAATCTCAAGATCTTGAGAAGGAGAATAAGGATACAAGAGAACAAGGAAAAGCAGCCAGGACATGGGGGACTTTCACAAAACTCCTTGGATTTGGCTCACAAACACAACTAAAAATTGAACACCATGACTCACGGAGTGCTTTTCCTTATGAAGAACAACAACTCATCAGATCCCTCATTGACAGTGTTGAAAAACAGTCCATAAATATAATTAAGAGCAAACCTGTAGCTACAAGAGGCTACAGTATTGGATACTTGCATGAAGTAGCCAATAATGTCAGAGAAAAAGTGAAAGATTTTCAATCAAAGAGTAAGACATATACTCTGAAGAATGAGTTTAAAGTCGATCTTTTACTTTATGCATGTAGCATTGCAGGGAATCAGCTTGTAGAGTCCCACAACAAATTCAAGATGAACAATGATGCGCTCACTTATTTAGAAAGCAAGAAAATGCAATATTACAGCATATTTGGGAGCTTGTGTAAAGGTAACTCATCTGCTGTTGTGCTTGGTGAATTGATTTGTAGCAAACTGAAAGTTTCCACAGTTCAGGCTGTCTATCACAAGACTGCCATTGAGCTGGCTGGAGAGATGAAGTGCAGTTTCCCACCATTCAGTGGGAATAAGTTGAACTTGGAGAAACACGTCTTACAATCACTGGCAGAGCAAGAGGACTTTGACAGTTACATGAACTACATCAGGCACCCAAGGAAACAAGTAGAGAGTTTCATAAAAGAAGCCGTAAAGAAATACATCTTCACTGAGCACAACGATAAAGCACTCGGTATACTCAAGAAAAATGCCAAAGTCATAGGGCAGCTTGTGAGTCAAGCACTGTATACTGCAACAGAGGAAGTCAAAACTCAGGGAGGAGACACTGACATGTGGCTGGAGGAATTTTCCAGTTCACTAGAAGCTGAGCTAACCTTTGATACTAACTCTTGTCAAAATTTTGATGATATAAACAATTTTGACTTTCTTAAGGAGGAGATAGAGAAAGGCCTTTCATCCATAATTGAGGAGATGAGTAGACTCTCATTACGCAACATGGAGGAATTCAGGGTGAGGCCTGATAAAATCCTTATTGACCAACTTTGTAAGTGCTGTTGGGTACAGTGTCCATTCTGTAAAGCCATTTGTACAAACACCTTGGAGGATCACAGTCCTGATGATCACAGTGTCCCTTTTCATCGCCCTTCTGGGATCGATGGATGGCACCGTAGAAATACAGTGGAACTGTGCATCAATTTCTGCACAACATCAGTTGCAAGTGATCGACGTTTTCACCCTAGTCATGATTCAGAAGAGAGCATTCCCTATAAGCTGTACCGAACTGGTGGCCCTAAATATGCTAACTGGAGGATTACACCTGATGAGTCTAAGCTGACATACTGGAAATGGTTTATATGTCGGTTTCAAAAGGAACTGGAAGACTACCATGGAAAACATTTCCAGGGCAGAGGAGAAATTCCCGGTGAGTGGAAATTACACACCAAAGAGGAAGCTATTAAAAGTTTGGACAACATGTACAATCTGTGAGTGACCCAGAGACAAAAACAGCCCTCCTCAAAGTAACAACACTCTCATTCCAACAGCAAGAGATTCACAAAGTCTCATGTTGCTTGAACTTGTCTGTGAATGAGAAACAGGAACAGACAGAGGCTTTGACTAGAATAGAAATCGGAGTTCTTGATTGTAATGAACAAGTAAAACAAAGTAATGGAGGGCAAAAAAACAACAGCACTGTGGAGGATGCAGTCTTCCTCAAATGACTAAAATCTATTAATTTTGATTATTCATGAATTCACCAATGTGTCAAATCCATTAAATGAGTTACATGATGTAGGGATTCCTGAATATGGCGCTATATTGCTTGGAAGCAAATTAGAATACAAAACATATATCATTTTAAATCAGGAGTTTGTTAGCCACAAAGGGATGATGATGAAATGTATAAGACACAGTGAAATGAGTCTTTTTTTTTTATTATTATCTTTTTTATTAAAGTTGTGTTATTTGTTAATTTTAACAAGATGGTTGAATTGTTGACAATTGTTAAGTTCCATGATCAAGGAAACAGAAGTGAGAAGTTGAGCTGAGACATATGTTCTCAGAAATGATGGACTTATATTCATTCATTTAAAATAAGGAATACAAGCAACGATTTACATTTTTTTATTACCTTTTTTACTATTATCTACAAATCTAATCTGATAGTCATGACATGTAACACAAGTGTCATTTATATATTTTCACTTCTTTTTAAGTTTTAAGAATCAAACATAACTGATACAGGATTTATGTTTTTCGAAAGTATTGAAATATGTTGTGCTTTAACTGTCATTTAAACTGTCATTGTTTTAAACATTTAAATCAATCAATCTTAGTATTTTATATATACAGAGTTTTGTTGTTTGCTTAATTAGACTGCTGCTCTGTCATTTGTACAAATGGGAAATTAGACAGATATCGAAAGTTACTGTAAATCATGTTATTCTGTGTGACAACTACAGCTTTCAGAGCCAGGATTTCATCATTTATACAGTTGATACTTCAATGACAACACAACAAGATCACTTGAGTTTAAACGTTTTATGTTAACATGCACAATGGGAATTTGTTAAATAAAATACATATTTCAGATAATATCCATTGAAAGACCAGGTCTCTTATTGATTGATGTTTCTGATTATAACTGACTGTCATACATTGAGCGTTGAACCAGACTGACCAATACAGCATGCATGTGTGAAGATAGTTGTGTCTCCTAGCAGATCTTGAAGGAGGTGAGTTTGAAGTCCCCTCTGACTCTGATGTAGCTGATGACGTCCATGCCGTCACGGTTGGGGAACTGGACTTCCTGTCCATCAGGAAGCTCCACTTCAAACATGTCTCCAGTCAGTTTCAACACAATCTGCAACAAGAAACATGCTTATAGTAATACTTCATTTTTTACACGTTTACAATGCTTTTATGCCAAGAAAGTGTGGCACTGTTTAATAGAGTACTTCACTGTCACTCCCCACCTGTAAAACACCCTAGAGTTATTTATTAAACAAATACTGTAAAAACAAAGAGAGCAAACAGGCCCTGTCAATAGACTGAATAGACCTTTTTGACAGCAGCCATTTTGGCATGTCATAGCAGGGTAAACACAGGTGTAACTAATAACATTAATGATTACATTCCATTTAGGTGTTCCAGTTCCATTCCAATGAGTCAGCATGCACAATACCAGGGCCTTGGCCCTGGAAAACCTAAATGGAATGGAACCATCATTAATGTTATTAGTTACACCTGTGTTTACCCTGCTATGACATGTCAAAATGGCTGCTGTGAAAAAGGTCTATTGAATAACTATTTAGAAATATGCCATCACCACTTAAGCTTTATAAAAAGATGCTCTGCTATCCAAAACTTCCTCAGTACTTCTCACTGTGCCACCACCTACACATCATCTCCTCCTCCATCCGGTTCTCTCACCTTGACGTCCGAGCCCCTCTGTAGGGGGTTGTGTAGTTCCCGCTTCTCATCTCCCCAGCAACCAGCAGTCTTTGAGTTGCACACAAGCACAGCTCCATCGGCGTCGTCATGGAAACGGGGGTTAAAGTGCAGCGCCAGGTCATCTGCATCAAAGCCGAGGTCAATCTGGAACCTGAAAAGATCAAGGATTGAATTGAAAAAAATCAAATCCCAATGACTAGTTTGTGCAGTACTTTGAATGAGGAGTAGATTATATATGAACATCCTCACTATATTTTATAAAAATGGAGCTGGCTAAAGAGAAGAAAAACTTGACTGAAAATACATGGCATCTACACACTTCAGGTCTCTACAGTACATTACTGCCCAGGTCTTTAACTAACGTGCTCCACTTCCCATGAAAGTCGTCATTTTTCCTGATTTTAAATTTTCCACCTCAGCAAAGAACCAGAATGCTTTTGGAGACACATTGACACTAAATTGTATCCAGTAAAAGGGTCCAAGAGTGAATACATGTAAAGTTTTTCTAATGTACCATAAGCTTACCTCTGAGCATCATGCAGAATTGTCCCCTTCAGTTTCAGCTGATCTCCAGCTCTCAGATCCACATTCTTCAATTCAAGTTCCTGAGAAACACAATGTTGCAGTTCAGGGTTTGAACAATGTTAATTTGAAAATGTGAGATTAAAGACGGTAAATTACAGTAAGATATATGCACAGTAACAGTATGCCTTTTTTGACATTCAACAAAGAGCATATTACAGAGTGCAGACCCAAAGTTCATTCAGATACAGTAAAATAAAAGCGGCACTAAAGCAGTCACACATACCATGCTCATTTTGGGTACTGGTGTTGAGGAATAATCCTGGTGGGAGCTGCAAGATGGTCTTGGGTCCACACACTCCTGGGAGACAAAAAGTGGTTTGGTAAATTCCAACACCTTATTTATACTGTAAAGCCCAAGGGGTCAAGAAAGGGCCTGTTAAATTTGGGCCTAATCATCATCATTATCAAGTAGCCTATTCAATGCAGACAGAGCACTTTCAACCACTCTGTTCATTCATTGCTGTTGAACTCACTTTGAAAATATGATTAATGGCCTCCTTGATCACTGAGTAAACTGTAAGTAATGCCAGTGTAAAGTGTTTCAACCAACTCATCTACTAGTGTTGTATCTGCAAAGCTTTGTCTTTTTAGGGCCTGCTAAGGAATAAGGCGTTTTGCTAATGATGCCTTTATACGAGTCTAAATACAACACAGAGATTAGGCCTCGGTATTGAGATTGATCAAGTCAGAGATTGATCGAGACTGATAGTTATTAATTGCATGATATTGATTTTGAATGGGTTTTTTTTTATGATGTGCATTTTGAATGGCTCTCCGCTCTCTGAGAAAACTTCCGTTTATATGGCGGAAGTGACGAAGGGGAGTAAACAGAGGAGCTGTCAGACATCAAATGATCCAGAAATGAAACATTCGTGGCTAAAGGGAACATTTTAAGAAAGACATCTTGCTTTGTATGCATAACAGGGGACATTTACATGAGAATAGCCGGTTCGCACTATAATAAAGGTAAATCTGTGACGTGTTATTGAACCACCGTAATTTGCAGTTGCACCTGCTACTAGCCAAACGTTACAGTAGCTAATTAGCCAGTGTTAGCAAGCAATTTTCTTGCTAGTAGTAGTATACGTCACCATTGGGAAATCTTTCAGATTTAACTTTGTTTTCCAGATAAGTCCATGCATGCAATCTAGCTATTACACCTTCTCTCGCGTGCTAATTTAACTGGCTAACATTAGCTAAGAAGCACTGTACGTTACCAGCTGTTTGCACAGCTACTGCAGCAGCTAGCAGCCTGTTCCCCCTTTTCACTGTTCAGCCCAAAAATAAAAGGATTCAGGCGAGCGCAGCTAGTTATCATTCGCTGGCTTGATAGCTGCTTCTAAATATGTGTTTCTTTTTGCTTCATCATGTCAGTTCTCATAAACACCAAAGTCAGATGTATGTAACGTTAAGGGTTTTCCACAGGAACAGGAGTGACACTGTCCTGCAATGTTAACAGACATGGACTATGAGTTGGAGGAGGACAAGTTGTAAGTCACAATTATATTTTTCCTTTTTATGATGTGGGCCATTCAGTGACATGTATTGGTATTTTAATGTGAGTTTGCACAAAGCCAAAATATTTAGCAGTTATATATGCCAAATCTTGAATCTTCTGTTTATGTATGAATAACGTTTACAGTTGTTTCTTAGTGTGGGCCATTACCCAGCTACACATGGTGACAAATCAAGCCATGCTGTTGAGAGACATGGACTAATTGCTGAAAACACTTCATATTTAATAATATGAGCCTAAATCATGATCTGACCTTTGCACTCCTCACTATTGGTTGTTTGTAATTTTGGTAATCGAGGAATGATTCTACTGCTGCAATTATTGTAAGTTTCCCAATTAGAGTGTCGGCTAAATGCATAATATATGAATGTAAAATGTTGTTTCCTCAACAGGGGGATACCAACTGTACCTGGCACCGTGTCTCTGAAGAAAGATGGTCAGAACCTGATAGGGATCAGCATTGGGGGTGGGGCACAGTACTGCCCCTGTCTCTACATTGTACAGGTAGGTGCAGTCTGACAGCACTGTGTTTGATTACATCAGTTTTTTAACAACCTGTATCAACACATGCCTATCACATTGTAATAAATGATAAACTTCATGGGCATATTAAGTGTTTTAGTCTCAGTTTATACTATTGTTTGGCATTAATTTAATACAGTGGTGATAAACCCATATTTGATTGAGTCAGGGGAAGTATCAATCATCATTCAGCCTTATCATTAGCAGTAGAGTCATTACTACCTTTTTAATCTGGTCTCTATTGTTTCACAGGTCTTTGACAACACCCCAGCAGCTCTGGATGGGACGCTGGCAGCTGGTGATGAAATCACAGGGGTGAATGGCAAACCTGTGAAGGGAAAGACAAAGGTGGAGGTGGCCAAGATGATTCAAGCTGTCCAGGTACACAGGCACTGGGGGTGGAGTCATAGTCCACAGTCATTTACAGTCCTGGACAATACCAGGCTATCATTAAATGTTTTTGACCCTATACTATTCTGTGGGTACACAGTACAGATTGTGACCAATTCCATGCAGTCTTAGCTATTTAGTGGTTGAAATTGGTGATCACCAAATTGGAAAATTAACACCAGTCACCTGTCAAATGCAGGTAAATTTGTTACTGTCTGATAAGTTTGTTTACCAAGCACTGTAGTAAACATGTTCTTATGCTCTTAAAACCAAATTGGCTGGTCCAACAGGCAAAAGTTCTGGTGAATTTTGGAAACCACTAGACATCAATGTCAAGGATTAAAAACATTTCTTCCCCATTGAACACCAGTGCCTTGTAATGAATGAAAACAAGGAATTAGTCACATGTTAATTGTTGTATTAAGTTTAGTATAACATCAACATCTACATTATCCAAATGTAAACACACAAAAAGAATGAAAAATTACTCACAGTTGACTGCAGTGTTTATAACATGTGTCCCACGATTTTGGATCTATCAGTGAATTGTGCAGCAGTATGATTATGGGTGCAGTCCCACCATCGGACAGTGAAGAAGAGGGACCGTGCTAGAGAGGTCAGGACAAGAGGCCACAGTATGCGGCATAACGTCACCTATGCAGAGTGGCTGTGTTGTTTTTGGGATCCATTGTGAGTGCACAGGAAGTTCCATGCCTCCCCTCATGGTGGATTAGAGAGAGGGTCCAATGTGGGAATTAAAGGATTAGATTGTGGTGCTGTTGCCCAAACACTGCACATGGAATTCATTAGGTAGCTGAAAAGTTTGCAAAAGACTCATTTTACTTGTTTAATAACACATACTGTTGTACTTCTGAAATAAGATGGATAGAAAATGATTTTGTTCTTGGGGTGGTCTTCCATCAAATATATACAGTAGATGTGTTCCTCTTATGTTTTTTGCAGGGAGAAGCAACAATCCACTATAACAAACTGCAGGCAGACCCCAAACAGGGGAAGTCTCTGGATATAGGTAACTGCTCCAACAGAGAGATAATTGAAATAGGCAGGCAGTTATACTATAGACTGGGTTTAAATGTGTTTACTATTACTTTTGAACCGTTATTTATATTCATTACTTCCTGTAAATTACTTATTTTAGCACAGTATCTTCCATTGTTAATAAATAAAAGCCATTCCAACCTTTATTCAGTGGTGTGTTAAGCAGAGATTGTTCTGTGTGTTTCAGTGCTGAAGAAAGTAAAACATCGCCTGGTGGAGAATATGAGCTCAGGCACAGCAGATGCTCTTGGACTCAGCAGAGCTATTCTATGCAACGGTGAGATTGTTATGGTCTTTCATTATTTTTAATGATAAATGTATGTTATGTTATGATTGTACTAGTTGGTTTTTATTAAAGATTTATACCTAGATATAAGAGTGTGCTGCTAAATTAAAAGCTTACATCAAGACCATCTGAAATTTTACTCTCTACTAATTTGAATTCATTTTACTTTACAGATGGGCTGGTCAAGAGACTGGAGGAGTTGGAGAAAACGGCAGAGCTCTACAAAGGTAAATTGATAAAAAAGTTGTCAAAATGGCCTTAATAGACCAAATGTAACGGTTTGAATCAGCTGGTTCTGTTGCAACCAATAGACTTATCATTGGCCTGACCCTGATTGTATATTAGTTTACTCTCCCTCTACAGAACAAGTAGCTTTAGTGTGACAACTCAGAATTTACCCTATTCTATCAGAAGGGTGATGTACCATTGTGAGTAAATGGAAATTCTTTTCATTTTGTTTCCTCCTCTGCTTCCTTGTAGGGCTGATGGAGCACACAAAGAGATTGCTCAGAGCCTTCTTTGAGCTCTCCCAAACTCACAGAGGTGAATTACCGTGCTCATTAGCAATTATGTAGCAAAGTATTAATGAAGTAATTGGTACACTGTTTCTCAGCCATTTGATATTTGATAATCTTTCTCACCCCTCCAGCGTTTGGGGATGTTTTCTCTGTCATTGGGGTACGAGAGCCCCAGGCTGCAGCCAGTGAGGCCTTTGTGAAGTTCGCTGAGGCTCACCGCAACATTGAGAAATACGGCATTCAGCTACTAAAGACCATCAAGCCTGTGAGTACAGATTATAGTGCAGAAAACATAAAGTACAGAGAGTTGCTTTGGATTGGACTGAAGTATTCTTTGCCCTTGAAAGCACTCATGACTCCCAAAGAAGAAAATAAATTCTAGAAATTTGTGTGGAAGTACTCCATGTTTTATTTAATTGCCTCCAGGGACAGTTTTCTTCATGCGTTGTTGACCTAATATGAGGGCTGCAGCAAGGGATTTTCAACAATATTTAATTGTAGAATTGGACATATTGTGTCTGTTCTGGCTGAAGATCTCTTCAATGCCTCTCAAGGGATGTTTATTGTACATAAGGATAAGGATAGCGCAGCTTTTAAACCCTGTAAACCCAACCCTCTTCTGTTTTGTCACCCCTCTGTCTTGTAGGGGCTTTGTATTTGCATTTTATATCAAACCCCTGATTAATCATAGTCATTGTGTCCTGTTGCACAGATGCTCCATGATCTGAACACATACCTTCACAAGGCCATACCAGACACCAAGCTCACCATCCGCAAGTACCTGGATGTCAAGTTTGAATATCTAGTAAGGCCACACCGCTGTGTACTTCTTTTTTTTTTGTTTTTTTTGTTTAGTGTGGCATCTCAAGTTTTCAACAGAAGAAAAACAGCTGATAAACAAGTTGTATGTTAATCATCAGATAAACAGTATTAATCCCTTGTGTCTTTCAGTCATACTGCCTGAAGGTGAAGGAAATGGATGATGAAGAATACAGCAGTATCGTGAGTTTCAGTTCTACAAAATGTGACATTAAATAAATGTGCTATAGGATAAGACATCATTTTGTAATTTATTTTTTAGGAGCCAATGCTACTAAAGTGATAGTCTGAGCACACTATTTGATAAACATATTTTCCCATAGATTGCATCTGCCGTCTAGTTGTTAATGCACTCTTGATACTTTTGTTCCTTCAGGCCATGGGAGAGCCCATGTACCGCGTCAGCACTGGTAACTATGAGTACCGCCTGGTGCTGCGGTGTCGGCAGGAGGCTCGTGCCCGGTTCGCCAAGATGAGGAAGGACGTACTGGAGAAGATAGAGCTGCTGGATCAGAAACATGGTCTGTTTTTTTTCCCCCTTTCTCATAGTTTATCACTGTTTCCAGTCTGTCAGTTCATCAGCAGGTGGAAGCTGGCACCCACAGGAAATGGACAGATGAGCTCTTTACAGTCAATCTCTCTTTAACCACCGCATATGGAACAATGTAATCTCTGTCCTTCCCCTCTCTCTCTCTCTCTCTCTGTCTCTCTCTCTCTCTCTCCCTCTCTACTTTTTCCCTCACATAGTCTATATTTATCTTTGTTTCAGAGAGTCTGTGTGTGACTGTGCCTACCTGTCACTAGATTCTATTAACATCTACACCCCCCTTTTTTTTTTTCTTCCATCCACTCCTTCATTCCCTTCTGTCTTTCCCCTCTCCAGTCCAGGACATTGTGTTCCAGCTGCAGCGCTTCGTGTCAGGCATGTCGCGTTACTACGACGAGTGTTACGCCGTTCTGAAGGAGGCCGACGTCTTCCCCATCGAAGTGGACCTCTCCCGCACCATGATCAACTACGGCAGCCAGTCCCACTCCTACACAGAAGACGAGGAGGAGGAGGAGGGTGGAAGAGGAGAGGAAGGAGGAAGCGGCGCAGGCAGACAAGCAGAGAACGGCGCTGAGAAGCTGATCGATGATGAATGAGAGTTTGCAGTGTGTGGTGGTTTTCCTCTGGATCTTAAGTCTACCCCTCTAACATATTCCTCACTAGCAGCTAATCTCCATGCACTCGCCTAGCAATGATCTTTGGAGTGGGGTTTGGCAGTTCAAATGGTTAACACTGTTGACACACTGGAGTATACTACTGAAAAGTGCTGCTATACCACTGTATGCCGGTCTGTATATTGGAGCATTTCCTCTATACATCTCAATGATGTACAGTATATCATCTTTAAACAATGCCTTTGCAATTATCTTTTACTATAGTAGATTTAGGGTTCTCTCAGAAAACAGTTCCTGCTTTTTGATGTGAAAGAGCGTGGTATTTTCAAGTCCTCCAGACATTAGGTCATTGCTAAATGAGTGAGAGTGACAGAAGGCAACTTTGTTTTAATCAGAAGGCTGTGGAGCGGTTTTGCTGTAGGAGTAGGAATATATGGGGCGTGCCACTTTCCCTCATTTGAATTAAATATGATGGAGTCTGGGCTGTATTTCAATGTGCAAAACATTGTGGATTGTTAAAGGTATACCTTGACATTTTCATTTTCAATCTCATTTTCTTTGTCTGGGACTTGTCACATTATTGGGGAGAATCTACTACTTGTCCTTCAGCTACCCAAAAAGTTATTTTTTATTTAACCTGTGCGAATGCAGACATTTTCTCCACATTGTAACAAATAACTGGTAAATTAAAATAATAGATATTCAAAATGGTAAGTTATTTTTTGAAGCTAAAAATATCACAATGACTGAAGCAGATGTGATTCTGTTCGTAGATGGAGTGTTGTTACATGCTGCAGTTACACTCCAGTTTGTCTCCTGTCTGAACACTGGCCGATATGCCATCCTACTCAAGGATGCGTGTCCCCTACGCTTCTTTTCCAGCTCCAGCACTTTTTCTCAGTCGTTTTCGCAAGGGAGAGAGCATGGAAACCAAAGTCTTTTTTCAGAACACTCCACCGTTTTTTAAGTTAGCGACTTTTTTCTTCACCGCACCTAGGCGCTTCATCCCACCACTGCCCCGCACCCCGGCAGTGTTTTTCCACCAGGAGAAGAAACCTAATGGACACCCACCCAGACAGCTTTGTCACTCTGTGGAAATGGGTTGAAAAACACAAACACTAAATGTAAAGTATTTACAAAGGGAACAAGTGTGATTTTAACTAAATTTGTTTTTTTTCAAGACCTAATGATGTTTTTTTGTTGACATTCCCACTGAGTTGATATTCTTTTTGTCAGCCTGTATTTAAAAGTTTTAAAATGCAAGTGTGATTTCTCTGACTATTTGGAAGGATCTTAACCTTTGTTGAAAACATATGTTGAAATCTTGAAAACAGTATGTTATCTATTATTTAGACTTTGTTTTTCCGTCTGTCATTGTCTGTGGGGGAGTGAGATTAATTTGTCTGTGTGCTGATCTGGGATCAGCTTGCACATTTTCATATCCATGAGGAATATTTGAATTTAGTGTTGGAAAGCTGAAGTTATCACTAGGGGGCAGCATCACATCAGATCACCTCCTTCCAGCTCTGCATTCAACACTGAGTGCACTTGTGATGAAGTGGAGGGAAAGGTTTTGTTTTTGTTTTTCTCAAATAACTGGAATGTATTCAATAAAAGGGACCTATATTGTCTGTTCTATCTTGTTTACACAGCTCAGTTCATAGACAACTATATTGGCTTTGATTTAGAAGAGTTTTCTCTATTGTAATGACGGCTAAATGAACCTTAACATTATCAACCCAGATATATTTTTTTTCTTTTCTGTATGTGTACCAAAAAAATGTACTTCATAGTTATTGGTCTGTTTTAAAAGAAATATAAATCATAGATAGGATTGTAAACGTAATAGACCAGAATTTATCAACATTCAACCGAAGAAGCAAAAGGCCTGATTATTTTATTTTTTTTAAAACATATACAACTATTTTCTTTTCTTTTTATAATGCGTTGTTCAATCGTGTGTTGAGATGTTTTGTGTTACATTGTTATGCTAGTCTTGATTACAAAATGCATTGACTTGAATGTATGTGAAGGAGGAAAAACTCTTTATTAAATTAAATTAAATTAAAAAGCAAATTTTCAACAGTGAGATTTTTGACTGCTGTGTGTCTGCAAAATGTAAAGTTATTGTCATTAAATGAACATTCCCACTGTGGTTCTGTAATCATAAATACCCATGCGACAACAATTTTGTGCATCTGAGCCCCAGTGGCCTAATGGATAAGGCACTGGCCTCCTAAGCCAGGGATTGTGGGTTCGAGTCCCATCTGGGGTGAAACTTTTTATTCTTTTTTTCGATGGAAAACTTCTTAAACTATCCTGAAATCGCCGAATACTGTTACTGAGGCAAATACGCCAGTCAGTGACATAATTTAATCCATAATTTTAACCCCTTTCTCTCACAAATAGCCAACGAAACCAACCCGTTCCCTTTCCTTGTTCTGCAGAAAACCCCTCGGCTGGACTGCAGCAGCCAATCAGGAACCGCTCCGCTCCGTTTCCACCAATAAGGAAACCTGAAGCTGCCTCGGGACTTTCTGCTCTTCTCGTCTTGTGTCATTAAGGCTTCTGTTTCTCCTCCACCTTTGGCGCAACTGTCTCTTTTCCACACTTCGACGAACTTTTTTTGTTTTTAACTCCAAACAAGCTATGTTTTTAGAGAAGAGGCTCTGTCTTTTGGTTTTATTCAGTGTGGCTGCGACCTTCGCCACTGCTGACAGTAAGTAGGCCGGCTTTATAAGAAATCACAGCCCAGGTTGTATAGGAAGCTCGCTTTACTTGTTGTAAGTAACGTTAATGCTGTGTAAGCATGCTGTTGTGAATGGATGCAAAATATCACAACTGTTGGTATTAAATTTATGCGCTCCTTTTAATTTGTTGTGATTTCAGGCACATTTTAGGTGCCCTTGAGCAAGGCCCTTAACCCCAACCGCTCCAGTGGAGCTGCTCAGTGGCCCGCAGATCAGACTGTGGTTGTACTGGTCAGCTTCCAGGTGTGAATGTTTGTGTGAATGTGATCAGGGCGTTCCTGAAAAAGAGAGCATTGCTCTCAGTGAAACTCCCCCTGAATAAATAAATAAAGGTGAAAAAGAAAAAAATATTGGAGTTGCCAGTTTGAGTTGCATATCCTCTATTTAACTATATACCACAGTAACACCACACATAATCCAAGCCCTATTGACTAACTTCATTGCCCTTTACAACAACCTGCATGACTGTTGCAAATCAATTCCTTCTTCTCAGAGATGACAGCAGCCACAGTGTACTGGGATCCCACACACAAGACTGTCCTACTGAAGGAGGGAGTGCTGGAGAAAGAGGGGGATGCATACGGGTACCTGAACGATACCCTGTCCAGTACAGGCTGGAGCGTCCTGGAGGTCCGGGCCGGGTACGGGGAGACCCCCGAGCCTGATGAGGTCACCTTCTTCCTAGCCGGCTACCTTGAAGGCTTCCTCACCGCCCAGTAAGAGTCAGCTTGACATTCCTACATTAATAAAAACAAAACTGGTGAAAGAGAGTGAGACGAAATACACAAGTAAGTAATGTAAGATAAGCTCCAGTCCTAAGATTATGGTTATCTCAAGGTGTTTTTTTCCGGATAGTTTTTTGACCCCCGAAGGAGAAATTTGTCTTTTCGCTTGCCCCCGCCCCCTGCTTCACAGGAAGGTCAAAGGTCAGCTAGAGAGCAGCCCCCCTGGAGCTGGTAGAGATTCACTGCCTTGCTCAAGAACACTTCAGCAGGCCAGATGGTTGCTGTCACCAGGGACATGTACCTGGGCTTTCTGCTCTCTCTACTCACTGCACCATCCTCATTTCATGATAGTCTGTTAAATCTCTGTCTTTCCCCCCCAACAGGCAGATGATCGACCACTACGCCAACATGTATCCTCAGTTGATCCACGACCCAAAGGTCTTAGCTGCGGTCCAGAGTTTCATGAAGTGAGTCTGTTCTCTTTTCCTTTTAAAAAAGACACCCAAACCACAGTGGTGTCACCACATTTGCATATACAGTCTGAGTCACACATCATTGTCATCATCTTTCATATCCTCACCTCAGCTCATATTGTCATGATGCCAAACATGTGAGCTCCCTCTGTAATGGCAGTAGGCTGCTCTTGAGCAGACCATAGCTTAGTTCAATTTAGACCTGACAATGATCATATTGTCAAATTCAGCATGTCAGTGATGACGGTTCTTGTATGCAGCACACAGGCTGACCAGAATCTAAAAGACAGTATTGTTCTGTTCCTGTGGATGTCAGCTTTTCAGGAATAAAGAAAAAATGCATTGTTTAGATTGATAACTATGCATTTTTTACATGGTACAACAGGTTTGAAAGGGTTTCACAAGCCCGAGTATGCTTTTATATTTTTCTTCCTCCCACAGTGAGCCATGTGGTTCCTCAGTTCAAGTCAAAACATGCACAAATATTGCGGCCTGACAACAGCAATATGGTGAAAGTCATGGCAATCAAAACGTAGCTGTTTGACTACTTCTCTATGATGAGTAAATCACAGCTTTTGATTGTAACAACTCCATGTGTGTGGCTCTTATCATTTGCGTGTTTAGTATCATAGCACTTCACATGGAAAGCAGTAAACAGGGAGCACACTTTGCTTTTTTGCTTTCAGAAAGCAAGACTCATGGACCAGGGAGCAGGTGAAACTGAACAAGAGCTCCGATCCTCTGTGGAAACATGCTGGATTCATAGTGGCTCAGTTGGACGGACTCCAGGCCGGAGTCGCACACTGGGCCAAGGGAAAAGGGAAAAAGGTGTGATGGCCATTTCTCAACACAAATGATTACATTCTCTAAAATGACACTAGTTTGTTAGCAAAGATCTCCAAATAGCTCATAATTTCAGTGCCATTCAGTATTTTACTTAAAATGTCATCCGTCTCACTGTGGAAACAAAACGCTTCATGTTCATTGGCGGACTAACAGCTGTTTATCTGGTGTCCTTCCCGCAGCCCTTGTCCCTGTTTGCTGTCCAGTTCCTGAATGCAGTGGGAGACATGCTGGATCTGATCCCAGCCTTGGTCCCCTCCTCCAAGCCTCCACTCAGAGACTTCAGACTGCCAGGGATGGGACACTGCTCCGCACTCATCAAGGTCAGAGGTCATAAACTGTAGAGGTCAAGGTGTAAGTCGGCAAAATTAACAAACCTAACAAATTTTATGTGGCAGTAAAGCAAATTTGATACATCCATCCATGCTTCTTACACAGTGCACGTTCTTTATTTCTAAAGATATTCAGTCACCCCAACAGAAACCTCAGAAAGTGTCTCTCACCCTTGTTAACCCTCTCCAACCTGGAAAATATTTCAGAATTTTTTCCTAAACCTGCAGGATGACAACACACAGCAGCTTTATGGGGAGTGCAGTTTTGTTCTGTGCTGTGTTTGTATTCGTTCTTTTTCTGTGCTCTACCATGATATGTGTTTATTTCATAAACCTGTTTGCTTTCTTTATTGTTCCCAATGTCTGTGCCAAATGCATTGCAACATGTGTGAGATGCATGTTACATGTATTTGACTTGATTATGTAGCTGCACTAGCACATTATTTAAGGATGTGCAATAGGAAGCTTTGTCAGTTTATTGACCCTCTGCCCTTTGAACTTTGACCCTAAAATGGCTCATTACATGAAGCGTACTGTATCGGTGCTGAGTCAAATGTTTTTAATCTGAGTCGCATTCTTGTCACAAACAAACATTCGCACATCCAGTAGGTTTCAGCACAGGTGCGTAGGATTAGGATTAGGGATGAAGTCAAATAGAAGAAGAGTCCAGCACACTGTTCTTGCTCAACCAGTTATTACAGAACTAACATTTCGGTTAAAGTAAACCTTTGTCAGAGCGCTAATCTGAGTCACATGGACGCAAATTCCAGTCATTTCTGTACCAAATTAAATCTTGACTATCACCCGTCCTGCACCTCAGATGCTGCCAGGCTTTGAGAACCTACTGTTCGCCCATTCCAGCTGGTACACATACGCCGCCACCATGCGGATCTACAAGCACTGGGATTTCCATATCAGTGAGCCCCACACAGCCACTGGGAGCCTGTCCTTCAGCAGCTATCCTGGTACGCACTGGAAATTCCTCTTAAAGAATAACACATGGTTTGCTATGCGTTTGGTTGTTGCTATTTTGGGTAGTAAAGTCAGTCTATAGTTTGTCTCTTCTAATCTCTCATACATTGTGCAATACCCCATTCCAGACACACATATCCCTTTTCTGTGATATGTTATAATTGAAAAAAGCATTGACAGGAGTAGATAAGAATCCCACTTTTGGAATGCGTGGAATTGCTCGTGAATGTTGAAAACCATCGCGTCTGGAATCGTCTCATCAGCTTATCGTTTCACTTTCTCTCCCTCTCTCCATCCCTCCTGCAGGTTTCCTGGTGTCTCTCGATGACTTCTACCTCCTGGGCAGCGGTCTGATGATGACCCAGACCACCAACAATGTCTTCAACTCCTCCCTCTTTGCCGTCATCTCCCCCAACAGCCTGCTGGCATGGCAGAGGGTCAGGCTGGCTAACAGCTTGGCACATACCGGGGAAGAGTGGGCCAAAACCTTCTCCAAGTACAACTCTGGTCAGTAGAGTACAATAATAATCTTTATTTGTGTAGCACCATCCAAATCACAGGTACAAATCACTTTACACTGGAATAAATAAGAATAAAAAGATTAAATTGACAGGAAAAGTAAAAAGTAATGTCAACAAAGCAGGAAAAATTAAAAGCAAAGCAAGAAACATGAACGTACAACATAAAAAGAGAGGTCAATGACAATTAATTAAAGAACATTACATTAAAAAGTCTATAAAAGTCTATAAAAGTGAGTTGTGATGTGAAGAAGTGATGTGAAGGATGCAGGTCATTACAAAGTCTAGGAATCCTGATGGCAAATGCTCCATTGCCTCTTGTTTTCAATGTTGACTTTTTTCTTTGGCTTTTGCACCACCCTTCTTCCGTTCACCACCACCCACCCTCCACCCCTTTAGGTACCTATAACAACCAGTACATGGTGGTGGACAGGAGCAAAGTGAAGCTCAGCCACAGCATTGACGATGGAGCTCTGACTGTGGTGGAGCAGATCCCTGGGCTGGTGGAGTACTCCGACCAGACACCGGTCCTGCGCAGAGGTAACAACAGATATAAGTTACAATGCAGTTTTGTGTTCTCTCGGATCAGTGTTTCCTCTGTATTCATGTAGCTGTGGTGCGCCACCACAGCAAGGAAGTTACCACCACTGCTAGAGAAAATGTGAAATTAAAATTAGCATTGTAATTTAGTCTGTCATCTAAAACTACGACAAGTGCAGTCGAAATGTTTTAGAAAAACAGTTTTAGCACTACAACCTCAATTTGACTTGGACCCAAACAGCAACAGATATGGGACAAAACTAGAATGAACCCTCCAAGCACCACAGCTGCATGAAATTAAAGAGTCTTGGATGTTTCAAGGATTCACCTTTCCCTGCTTCTTCCCCTTCCTGTAGGGTACTGGCCGTCCTACAACATCCCCTTCCACCGCAGGATCTACATGCTGAGTGGCTACAGTGAGATGTGGAAGGAGTATGGAGACGACTTCTCCTATGACCTCTGTCCCAGAGCCAAGATCTTCCGCCGGGACCAGGCTGAGGTCAACGACCTGGACTCCTTGAAGCACATCATGAGGTTCAATGGTGTGTGGCTTGGTTCCTTTGTCTTATGATGACTTTCACATCCACCTGACTCTGTATATTCACGCTGCGGTACACTTTTCTTCAGCGGGAACCTCCATTCCTTATATGTTTTTTTAGTTTCATTTCACTTACAGTACACTCTTATGATATTTTTTGACCCCCACAATGAAACTGGGGGACAATGGATCAGCCCGGTCCATCCTTCTATCTGTCATGCACAATATCTCTGATGCCACTGATAGAATTTTGATGAAAGTTCAGGGAATGATGTGTGTAATAGTTCCATTCTGGCTTTTTTGAAATTGCTCTGATTGGCCTAAGGGGGGCACTAAAACGTTTGTTTACTTGTTGGCTTTTGCCAAAACTTGGGGGAATGATGCATCTCACCACTGCGTTTTCATATTTTCAAAGTTACACTGATCAGCCCAAGGTGGAGCACTACATCATATGTTCGCTCATCCATGTGTCATGTGCAATATCTCAGACACCACTGATCTGATTTTGACAAAACTTGGGGAAATGACGCATCTCAACGCTGCATTCCAGCTTTCAAAATTACACTGATTGGCCCAAGGGAGAACTACAATTACAGCTCTAAACAAGGTGACATCTGTTATGACTGGCCCAGACAGGGGCTTCATCAATTGTGGGGGACGACATTTTAATCCTTTAATCCTCATCAGTCTTCCTCTTTTTTCACAGTGCAACTGATGAATTACTGTTTACTGTTTTTAGACTACAAGAAGGATCCATACTCCAAGGGCGACCCCTGCAAGTCCATCTGCTGCCGTAACGACCTGAACGCAGTGCACCCTTCACCAGGGGGTTGCTATGACACTAAGGTAGGATCTCTCACCATGATACTCTTTCTTTTTATTCAGGTCACACAGGTTAAGAAACATATCTAATGCTTTTAGTTTTTCTATTGTCCCTGTATTTTACTCTGCCCAGGTAACAGACTTCCACATGGCCGAGGAGTTCCGTGCCGAGGCGTTGAACGGGCCGACGACACAAGACGGCCTTCCTCCGTTCTCTTGGGATAAATTCAACAGCACTGCCCACCAGGGCCTGCCGCCTTACTACAACTTCACCTTCGTCAGCATGCAGCCCCTTCTCTTCACGCCCTGAGGTGTGTGTGTGTGTGTGTGTGTGTGTGTGTGTGTGTGTGACAGACCGACTGTGTAGAGGAGGGTAAGGAAGATTCATGAATGTATTATAAGGTGATCACTTTGCTCATTCATGTAGAGGGTCAAAGGCACAATCTGTTGTTTTTATTTTCATTTTGTGTAGACATCAGTCCACAGGAAATCAAAAGAAAAGCCAATGATTTGATTTGTTTTTTCAAACTATTGCTTAAATGTTAGGATTGCATCCTGCCAAGATGTTTTTAAGGCTTTCTTCTTAAGAATTTACATTTTTTGCAAGTTACGCCTTTCGTCCTAAAGAAATGTGAAAAATGGCTCTCAGCCTTTCAAACTAACAATCATATTTTAAATATTTTAATGAATATCTGTCTCAGGGTAAAATGAATGATCAGGTTTGGGAATCAGTAGAGATCAATTGATTCTTAGTCTCTTTTATGTGCTTTAAATACCTGCAACCATTTGTGCCTCGGACATTGAGGGTAATGTTGTGTTTTTATAAGATGCCCAATCGATCCACTAAATCAAAGAAACACCCAGCGTTTGTGTTATGCTGTATCGAATATTGTATATATAATATAATATTTGTTCTCTGTTGGGATATTTGTCTAAACTTTTGTAGAACTGAAAACTAGATCAGTATTTGACAAACTTTTTTTTAAAATTGCAATCATGTGGTTGAATGTCTCACTGCCTGCGAACACTATAATTTTAGTGCTAAATGAAACATTCAGTGCAATGTCATACTCAGGGCTGTTGATCCAATCAGCTGTCTGCTCTTATGCCTGATTTATGCATCTATTTTTGTGTATGTCTTGGTGAAATGCTGCACTTTCAAAATGATACTTCTTATGTTCATTGTTTATTAAAATTTTATAATTCTACCCATACAGTCCTGCGTCTTGCGTCTTGTTTCATACATTGTAACTAATAACCAGCCTTCGGAGGTTTAGAGGATTGCCCAAATGCCATTTGATTGAGCTTCAAGTTGAGTCACTCACATGACCCAGCTTGGCATGTTTTTAATTTCAGTCTGACAGACAGGAAATGAGTCGGATCAGCATATTTCAATAGTATTCTGTAGAAGAACCAATACTGGGAACAGAAATGGCTTGCATGGCTGCTTTGTGTCTGTGGGTTTTGGTTTTTTTTTACCATGTGAAATTTGGACATTTAGCTAACCGCAGTGAGTTGCAATGAGTACGACAGAAAAACAAGCTTGGATTTCTGCATCACCAAGTGACCAAAATAAGTAAAGGTCACAGTCTTCTTGTGTAACAGACACACAGACCTCCCCACCCCCCCACCCCCCCTCACCCCCCACCGCTATCTTTCAGAGCCCATGGGGCACACTGAGTGATTCACCCTTTCCTATCAAATGGAGGAACTGAAACGTCTGTTAGGGTGCTCTATATTCATTTCACAAATCCTACCCTCTCATCCCTACTCTCTCTCTCTCTCTCTCTCTCTCTCTCTCTCTCTCTCTCTCTCTCTCTCTCTCTCTCTCTCTCTCTCTCTCTCTCTCTCTCTATCTATCTGTCATAGTTCGCTCTGGTTTCACTACATGTTGTTTTTTTTGCCTCCAACACATCTTTTGCCTACAGAGGAGGGTAACAGAGCAGTAAGTCTCCACTAGTGCTCACCTTGCTCCAACCATGGCGAGGAAGATTTGTCCTCCTGGCACCACATGGGACAAGCTGCTCCTCACCTGCATGCCCCCCATGCCCCCCAAAGTAACCAGACCGCAGCCTAAACCCACAGCAGGTGAGTCCAGCTTGAACCTCTCTCTCGCATTCTTCTTCAAGTCCGTTTTTTGTAGTTGTTGTTTGTTTCTATAAACTCAAACTCTCTATTCTGTTGTTTTTAATTCCCAGATATGAATGTGTGATGTTTATGTTTTTTGAGTCTGGTCTCAGGAGGGTCTCAGGATGGCTTGTCTTGGTCTTGCCCACTTTTGGATGTTGACTTGACCTTCCTGCCTATCTAAAAATTTGAAGAGATACGTTCTCTTCCGCCTAGCCCACCTTTGTTTATTTTGTCCCCAATACTACAAACAATGTAAAGGATTACTAATGAGTACAGTATGTAATGGCCCTCAAACTTCTGTGCATTGATCAGTCAAAATCTTATGCATTAATTAGTTGGATGTTGAAGGGTAGAGTGCAAAGCAGATAGATCTACATCTCTGTTGATCCTCAAGAAACTCCTCAAGCACTGTTTTTCTTTTAATTTCATTTCAGTTGTAGTTGCCCTAAATGGTACTGTGGGCTGCAGCTAGGGAGGAAAATCCACCAAGACTGCTGAGAGACAGAATGGCTTCCTAGACCCGCAGTCATGCATGCATTCAGGTCCTATTTTTAGATGTTCAGAAGAAATGCGTAAGAAATGAGACTGTTAAGATTTGCACTTAAGAACTTTATAAAATGTCTTCTTATGTCATTTCTTAAGCTCTATCTTCAGAACACATTAATGAATCCGGATCCAGGTCTTGAAATTGAGTTGGACTCGACTAAAGGTGGTCTTGACAGCAGCCGTGCTCCTTTAGAAACAGATTGATGCTTAGAAATCCCAGTTAGCGCTCTACTCCTGAGTAAGAATACAGATCAAAACGCTGTTGAACATGTAAACCATTTCCCCAGTGAGGCAGTGACTCCGTTTTTTCCCATCAGCACCGCCACCCGCTGTTGTCGTCCAGCTGAGAGCCACTGCCCCTGCGGCCCAGGTTGACCCTTTGCTGGTGCTGAGTCCGGCTCTGTGGGTGTTGTCGGCGCTGCTGGCAGTGGGATCCATCCTGGCTCTGGTCCTCTGGTCCATCATATACAGACGACAGACCAGACACAGCAGAGCCGCAGGTGAGGAGGCAGAGACATGATGAACCAGTCAGGAGGTTCAGAATTCTATCACAGCCATGATTACGGTTGGACGATGTCAGAGGAGGAAAGTGACTAAGTACATTTACTCAAGTACTGCACTTAAGTATAATTTTGAGGTACTTGAACGTTACTCCACTACATTTCAGAGGGAAATATTGTACTTTTTCCTCCACTACATTTATCTGACAGCTGGAGTTACTAGTTACTTTGCAGAATTTTACATGCAAAACATACAATAAGCTCATAAATTATGATGCATTGTTAGAGTTTAAACTCCCCAACAGTATATGGAGCAGTTAGAAATACTTCTTACAGGTTAATGCATCAATAATTTAACACTCTGAAAGGGACTTTTCTTCAGAATGTGTACGTTTACTTTTGATTTTTATGAAATATTGGATATCAGCTAGTCAGAGATGGAGGTTCCTCCCTGACCACATCTACATAAAAACAGTCGACGAAATATTGATCTTCTTTGCATATATTGTTTATTCATTTAATTGTTCTTTTTTTTTAATCAGTTCTTCATTTAAAGGCCTAATGTATCTCAGAGTTTCCCCAACAGTTGAATAGGTGCAATTGGCCTTAAGTAGTTGCTATTCTCCTCAAAGAATTTCATTATTCTTTGGCATGAAATTGATTGAACCCTAGTTACTGTAATAACAGCGAGCTACTTAAATAGGATTTATATACATATTAGATATTGTGTCAGTGTGTGATATTGCAGCCCCTGCTTTCATCATATTTTATTCCTGCACTGGTGTGGCTCTCTTTAATCATGTACAGTAGGACAACACGGTGTTCTTCAAGTGTTTATGGAGTGGTGGGTATGTCTCATAGTGTGTCAGCCAGGGGATCTGACACACAGAAGCAGCGTTTGAGAGCAGTGTGGAGGAAGTGGGGTTGCAGGCAGGCAGGTGATGAAGTGTGACGTTCATCACACTAGAAACTCCCCAGTTTCTGTTCTCTTCTTCTCTGGGGTCCCATGGGTCAGCCCCACTCCCTGACTAGCTATTCTCGTTTCAACACACATCCGTTGGTTAAAGAGGACAAACGAGGTCTTTAAAGGGCCCTGAACACACATAAACTGACAAAAAGGCACACAGAGAGATGCTAACGTTGCACACAGAATCACATGCACCCATTATTCTAACATTCCAGCTTTATGTATGAGGAGAGGCTGGAAGCATTGCATGGAAAGGTAGATGCTCCACACACTTTCTCTCATTAAACTCCTCACTGAGGCGACTGCATTGTTCAGCTTTATCCACAAGACAGCCAGGAATGTAAAAAAAAAAAAGGAAGGGAAGAGAGGTATTTATCTTTGTCCATTTAGTGGTTGTGACACACAGTCCATGTTTTGTGAGATGTTATGCAGAAACGTTTGTCTTGTAAAGTTTTCAAGGTTTTTGTGTTTTTTCACTAGTCGACAAAATGTTTTAGGCTAGAATTTATGTACTATTTACAGTTTAATATGTATAAAAATATGATGTTACAAAAGCGGAAATCCTCCAAAGTACTTATCTCAACTAGTAACATCTATTTGAGCTGTTAACTTATCCATTTGACTGCCACTCTGACCCTCCTATATAGAAATATAATAGGTTGACATATATTTAAATTCAGTTTTAGCCATTTTAAAATATATGTACATAATAAATATATTCAAATACATTCAAGGAATATATATTCTGTAAATGTTTATCAAACTAATAAATATATTAGTAAATAATGTACATATGTGTGGATGGGTGGGATTTGAAAGCCTTTTTTATTCTTTATTAAACTGTATTATGGGAATATATTCTTGCCCTATTTTTTTTGCTCTACCTTTTCTCTCTTTCCCCTCTGTATATTGCATGACTTTCTTGAATAACTGAAAACAATAAGAAGTGTCCAAGAAGAAGAAGAAGAAAATATATCAGTGCATTGTATTTTCCTATGGGCAGTGCTGCTCAAAGTCTAGTCTAAAGATCCACCAGGTGTCCTAATGAACAATACATGTTATTCAATGTCAATATTCAATGATATTCATTTTATTGTCTTTTGTTGCAGGAGACTTGGATCCAGGAGTGGAGCCTCTTGCCAAACCAGAGCCGCCCGTCACAATCCCCTCAGCGCCTTTAGAAAGAAACGTTCAGGCAGAGATGCTGCAGAGAGCAGCGCAGGCCCCCTTCGCCTGTTCTCACCTGGATGTTGGGGCCCAAACAAGCCCCAGGTGGGAGGAGGGCTTCACCGCCTGCAGGGGCCCCGCAAAGCATTCTGGGATGGAGGGGGGCGGAGGCCTGGTGGCATACAGCACAGCGAGAGAACACAGGATCCCACTTCCTGCCACAGAGCTCGGTGGCACCGCCTTAGTGACAACCAAAACTGTTTAGGCGTGTGTGTGTGTGTGTGTGAGTGTGTGTGTGTTCTTCAAATGACTTTTTCTCCTTGTTTTTATATCCAGACTTGGGATCTTCTTCTATCTCTACCAGTGGCCCGCATTAAATTAGTCCACTTTTGACCACACAATCTTTTTAAAAGAACACTGTTTTCCGGTGGAATTGGACTCTCTTTTTTTGATGTTGTTTTCTCTGATGGTTCAAGTGTCATTTTCTTAGGAACTTCAAATCATGCTTCAATCTTGTTCTGTCAATCAGTGGTGAAGGAGCAACCCTAACCCTAACCCGAGGAAGGAAACGGCTGAGAGCCTCATCAGTACAACTAAGCCTCACCTGAGAGGTTTCAAACTACTATAAATTATGTCAGTTAGTACAGCTGAATGTATAAAACTGTGAGGAATTGAGAGGCACTTAGATTTTCCACACTTCCTTCTTGTTCGAGGAACAAATTCAGTTTCCCTGTTTTTTATATTTCCTCTAAAAGCTTTCATATCTCTATCAAAGAGGTTCAGCTTGTAGAGCCTAAGCCTTTGTATCTTGGGGAGAGAGGAGGTGGCCCATGTGTGTCAGGGGCTGTGAGGTCACTGATGGCCTGGACTGTGAGCGCACTCTCAGGCGTGGGAAGTTTGTTTAGTGTTAGTTTGGTTGTGTGGATTATTTGTGAGCTGTTAACTGAAGAGCCATTATGTCCTTAATGAAGTGAAGAGGCATGTGTTACTTTGGAAAAACTGTGTTCTTGCTGAAAGTCCTTGATGAAACAAGCACCTCTGCTGTCTGAGGTCAACCAGCCACATTGATCTGTTTGCTCTGTCTGCTGTCCAGTTTTCCTTTTGTTCCAGTTTCAAGTGCGTCTCAAGACAATATTGGGGCTATTATGTAATTTTGGATTAGTGATTTATTCTTCTATGCCTTATTAAATTATAGAAATGGCTGATATTTTGTGCTTGAATAGATTTTGGCCCACAGCCCACTGCTTGACTGATGTATTGTTTGAGTGTTTGAAATTTAATGTAACTCAGATTTATGGAGTACAGAGTTTTGAGTAATTTATGTTAAGTACGTAATTGAGTGAACTGGCTAATGAATTTGAATGCATTTAATTGTTTCCTTTAATGTGATGTGGAATATTTCTGTTTGCATAATTTTATACAGAAGCTACCACTTCATGAAATATTGTCAGATAAAAGCTAATGTGTTATGTGGTAAGTTGGACTCCAATAATGCCATGTATATTGTAGGATATTTCTCATCTTCTCTTTAAGCTGAATTATATGTATGTGCCGTTTTGTAATATACAGTTGTAGTTGTACAGCAGCCATTTTCAGGGACTGGTGGTTATTTTAATTTTTTTTAATAAACAAATATGCAAAATCAAACTGTATTATGTGTACTATGATGAGGACATTATCACAAAATTAATATAAAAACATGCCAAACAATGGCACATTTAAACCTAAGTGTATTTCACCCATCACTTAATACAACACAAAACAAAAATCAGCATATGGAAATATTTCTGAGTTTATTAAAACATAAGGTAGCAAAGTTTTGGTACGAAAGAGAAATATTCTCAGATGTCCGATATATTATGACACGTATTGGTTTGATATAGTCTTTACAGTAGAACTAGCTATTTACACGGTAAATAATTTTGTCACATATTCTTAATCAATAAGCTTTCTGCAGGCAATATCTATCTAAATATGAATGGAGAACTATGTAAAGGTAAATGTAGAGAATAGTACATTTAACATCTTTCCTCATTTTGGGGTTTTCTTCTCAGTTCTCATAAAAAAATAAGACCATTGAACTCAAGGTGGCACTCTCATACTAACAGCCATATAGTGGATGTGTGAATGGTAATTGTCCACAGGCTGGATGTACAGTATATATAAGTAAGTATATTATTATATATTATTATATAAGTATATCTATAGACAGGTTTCTCTTGGATACTCTTACATATATGTGTAGGGATGTGACATCACAGGTAGTATAATGACAACAAATGCATATTTCATTTGAAAAAAGTGAAAGGAAAAATCCACCCTAAAACACTTCAACCTTGCATTTCAGAGCCCATTTTCTTGTTTGGTGTATTCCAATGGATAACTGGTCAAACAAAGATGATGACAATGTGACGTCACGTTGAGATATTTCCAGCACATTTACAATGGAGTTTGATAGCAGAAATTTTTCAGTTGTCTAAAACATCAACAGTAAACATCAGGTTTCGGTGTCAGCTCCTCAGAATCAAAGAGCAAGAGCTTCTTTCTAGATCCACCATTTTGCACCGATGTTCAACTAGTACAGGGCAAACCCATCGTAGAAGAGGAAGAGAAAACAATTTCTCCACTGACATTATAGCCTCAACAGACCAGAATGCAATACAGCCTTAACACATTGAGTTTTAAGGGATGAAATTCATTCAGGGAAACGTAGGAAATCACTAACTGGAGCAGAAGTAGACGAGGCAGGTTGAGGGAAAGTGGGTAGGAAAAAAGTAAATGACAAAACCTCACCGCAAAATAACTCCAAATTGATATCTAAGAGTGTAAGACTCTCCGAGGGCGAATGCTGGGACACCTATCTGGCGAGAAACATCAGTTCATTTTAACTGGTTGATGGATCTTCAGGAAGGTGTCTCTTGAGGGGAAATACGTACAAGTGGAAATGGGGAAGTGGGTGATGAGAAGTGAGAAAACAGTAGAGTTCGGGGGCAAATACAGAGAACTGTGACGCGGGGCGGGCAGAGGGGGGGATCCAGATACAGGTGTGGTCATGGCAGAAATCTCACTTTTCAAATGCCTGCTCCACTGCTGCTGCTCCACCACCCGCCACATGAATCACGTAGAAAAGCCAGAAGTGCTGATGCAGACCAAGAGGCACTTCGACGACGGCTACTACCACACCGATGTGGCGCGGGGTCACAGGAAGGTGCTGGGGCTGTCGGTCACAGCCAGGTGGAAGTACTCCGGCAGGCCGTCGCCCTGCAGGCTGCTGTTGGTCTCCCTCCGGCGGACCTTGGTGGACAGGGTCTTCCTCTTGCCGAAGCCCTCGCACCCGTCCGCGCGCTTCTCCAGGCGGGACACGATCATCTCCGCCAGGTCCTGCTGCAGCCGCTGGAAGTTCTCCCTAACAGAGAGAGGACGGGATTTATTACTGTTATTGCAAATTTTGCTTTTATGGTCATTGAGCTTTTTTCTATAGCATGCAGGTGAGAGATACCAAACAGAGAGAGCGGATGTGGTGAGCAGAGATGGAAAAAGTGCTCAAATCCTTTACTTAAGTAAGAGTATAGATTTAAGATGTACTTAAGGACCAAAAGTAAAAGTAGGCTACTCATTCTGAAGAACGGTCCCTTTCAGAGTGTTAAATTATTGATGCATTAACCTGTAAGAAGCATTTTAATGTTCTCGGTCTAACTGCTCCATATACTGTTGGGGAGTTTAAACTCTAAAAATGCAACATATTTTATGAGCTTATTGTATGTTTTGCATGTAAAACCTTATTCTGCAAAGTAACTCCAGCCGTCAGATAAATGTAGTGGAGGAAAAAGTAGAATAATTCCCTCTGAAATATAGCGGAGGAAAAGTATAAAGTCTCACAAAATGGAAATACTCAAGTAAAGTGCAAGTATTTCAAAATTGTACTTAAGTACAGTACTTGAGTAAATGTACTTAGTTACTTTCCAGGGCTGTGTTGTACTCACGCTGTCGGTGGTGTTGGTAAGTTGTATTCTGCCCCTGTCACGCCTGTTAACCAGTATGTCATCTCCTTGCCTTTACCCTGTGGACCAGGTACACACAGACACACACACAGAGTATCAAAGTATTACTCAGGACCTACACTTATGTTACTGTATGTATACTGTACATGAATAACCAACTCTCACTTTCGCATAAACCCAAACCCTGCGTACCTTCAGGTAGGTCTCTCCTCTCTCTTCATACTCGAACTTGCAGTCTGTCCTCTGCAGGATGTTGATGGTGGACTGGCTCACATGGATTCTCAGTGCTGGAAAGACGACATGGGAAAGGTTTATCAGATTCTAACCCCCCCCAGTTCTCAACTCAAACCTGCATTACTGTGAGTGTATTACACATGAGTTTGTGTGTGTTGTGTCTTACGCAGGCCTGTGGACTCCATGCGCGAGGCGGTGTTGACTGTGTCTCCAAAAAGACAGTAGCGAGGCATCTTGTTCCCCACCACTCCTGCTGCACACGGCCCTACAAAACAAACACGCATTTGTAACTTACACTGAAAACCTTGTAACTCACTTTGGAGATTTTCATGTTTTAACTTGGTCTTCTATGGAATGCAAAAGTTCTACAACCCTTTGGCTTATGAAAACCTTTCAAAACCTATTGGATAAACTGAAGCATTTCCAGTATATCATAGCCTTAAAGCAAAGCTACCAGACACGCTACTGTAGCTGTAAAGGCCTACAGAGTGTGTTTTCTTTGCAGAGATGGAGATGCTGGATCTTTGTTACCTGAGTGCACCCCGATGCGGATCCACAAAGGGATGCCAGGCAGGTGCCTCAGCTGGAAAGTCCCGACAAATGCCAGGATGTCCAGGGCCATGCGGGCGATGTCCACTGCATGCCTGTTTCCATTCCGCTTGGGCAAACCTGATGCAACCATGTACGCATCTCCTATTGTCTCAACCTGAGCGAGACATAAAAAAGAGGAGAAATTGTGTCATTAAGATGATTATATGTCTGTGTAGAATAACATGCTTTTGGGTTTTATGCCAGAAGCAAGCAAGCTTTTAATTTTAGCTTTTAATTTTAGCTCAGGTTTCAACTATTACTTTCAATTTTTAGATGACTCTCTCCCATCCAGTCAAAATCTGTTTCAAATCTGTTCCATCCTATAGGAATGAATCAAGAGTTTAGAATTAAAATGGGCAAACTACAACAACAAGAAAAAAACGAGTCCTTATGCAGCAGAATAGCCCTGCCTGAGACCTTCTAAGCCTAAATTTCTCCCTTGGCCAGGTTGCTGCCCCTTTGACTGACCGGTACTACGGTAGATGATTGGTTCAGGCATGAGGGACCCAAGCTTATAATTTATGCATGTATTGTTAGTTTTAAGTAAACTGTTATAATGCTTTTTTTAAATACTGCTTTATTGCTGTTTTTATGCTGTAAAGCAGTGATTCTCAAACCATTTTCCATATCATGGACCCCTAATTTATTCCATATTAGAGCCACGGACCTCCATTTGATGAGATTTTGTCTCTTGGACCCTAATCTGAGAATATGTTTTTTTGTTAGATATGATTTTATCCAGAATTCCGTGACTATCTGTATTGTAGGTAGAGAGATAACAGTGAAACTATGATCAAAATAGTCTACTTCTACATTCTCTAATTGTGTTAACTTGAAATAATGCTGACGTTTAACAATTCATCAATTTGCTGGAGATCCCCTGGAACCCCCTCAAGGACCCCTGGTAGTCCCCGGATCCCACGTTGAGAACCACTGCCGGTAAAGTGCAAGAGTTATTGAGAAAGCGCTTCATAAATAAAATGAACGTGCTATAATCTTGCCTCCTGTCTGTCACACTGAGTACCTTGTAGACGTCGTGGTGGTCCAGGATGCTGTCGAAGTTCTTGTAGATGTCGTTGAGCATGTCGACCACCTCCATGGGCGTGCTGTAGTGGCAGAGGGTGGTGAAGCCCACGATGTCGCTGAAATACACCGTCACCTCCTCAAACAGCTCGGGCTGCACTCTGCCCGTCTCCTTCAGTGAACGCACCACGGGCCTGGGGGGGGGGGGAACAGAGGGGGATTTCTCAACTGACGGCTTCTGATAACATGAAATGTCTTAGCTGTCAATTCCATTTTTAAACGCTTATGGATTATGAGATGTACATGGGAATACGGCTTTGCCTGGAGCTGCAAAATGGCTCTCATGATGGACAAGATCAAGACTATTTCATAAGAACATTCATTTGGCAAGGACACTCACTGTTTTGCCTCGTATTTCTCTAACATATGTAGTTAACAATAATTGAATAATAATATTAACCTTTATTTATATTCAATTTTGAAAATGGAAGGAAAATTAGGTAAAGCAGTTATAATGAATATTGAAATAAAATAAAATGTAATAAATAAATGGTTAATAAAGGCCGATATGATAGAATAACAGACAAGGCAACAAGAGTAGAAATAAATGAATCATTAAGAGCAAAAGATTATAAAAAGGCCTTATGATAAAAGCAGCAGTAGCAGGTGTGTAAAGACAACTTCTCTCTATTTGGCTGCTATCTCTATCTTTATTATATCTCTGCCATAAGATAAACCATCATAGTAATCTGGAAATGATTCTATAACTGAACTGAAACATTAAGGTGGCTTCGCCTCTCCCTTTCAACCTTTCACCATCTCTTAAAATGTTATCCTCTCTCTCACAAATAATTCATCAGTGTATTTAAATGTCAATCAATCAAGTAATATTTATTTATATTTTTATTTATATAGCACATTTTGTACAATCGAATAAAATACAATGTGCTTCACATTAGAGAAAAAAAAGTGAAAATAAAGTGCAGAAAAACTAGGTGAAATCAATAAAATGTATAAAAAGATGTCAATAAAATGTATAAAAAGAGAGAAAATGGAAATCAACAATAAAAACAAGAGACACAATAAAAAAAATATAAAAGTAATAGATAGAATAAGATGGAAAAATTAAAGATTAAAAACAAAATAGCGGTTCCTATGAAAAAGTTTCAAGTTTATTTGCCATTTATATAAAACTACATTGGAATTTTGACCTTGTGTTTAAAGCTGTCTGTGGCTTCCTCTCCCTCAGATGTGTATCTGTACATGTAAACCTACCCAGGCAGCAGCATGAAGTTGAGGCGATCGGCCCTGTCCCTCTCAGCTTTGTACAAAGACGTTCTCTCTTCCACCAGATGCTCCAGGTTTCTGGAGTACATCTGCAGACGACGGATCAGATTGTCCATGTATGTCTCAGTGGCCTGGTTGTGCAGGTTGCTAAGTTACAGGAAACAGGCAAAATGCAAAACGCCGTCAAATGCATTGATAGTCAGAGCTTTGAATTATTTGATGACATCGCTGAGTTATTTAGAAGGAGACTGAAGAGGAAAATACCGTATAATACCGTATATCAGAGTATCATTGACACTGTTGGGTAAATGATAGAGATGAACCTGGTCGATGGACATGTGGTGTTGACGTACCTGAATATCTTACCCAGGCTTCCTTCTATCTTCTTAAAGTCTGGCCTCCGTTCTGGGTCTTCATCCCAGCAGTTCTTTATCAGCATGTACAACTGTATGCATATGCAGAGAGAGAGAGGGAGAGAGAGAGAGAGAGAGAGAGAGAGAGAGAGAGAGAGAGAAATCAAAGTTAAATCAAACGTTTTACCTAATTTATCCAACTTTGATGAAACCAAGCAAGTATACAATATAATCTTTCATGCACAGAGCATGTTAACAACAAATACCCACAGCATTTTGACTCTTACCTCTGCCTCACTCTCTGATCCACTGTTTAAGTTGAGGTCAGGTCTGAAGACGCTCAGCCCACTGGGATACTGCACTCTGTATATCTTCTCTGAGGAACAGGATTTAGAAAGCAACTGTCAGTCTGTGATGACTGTATTTACATATAGTGACTTATAGGAGGTGCTGTTGCATCACTTTGTCATCACTTTTTTGTAGAAATGATATGCTTTTGCACAGGCTGCTGTGCCCGGGCAACTAAAAACGAGTCAACAGTATATAAAATAAATTCACTAATTACACAATCACCCTCATTCATTTGCATTGCCTCATTATCTTGGTATACCTGTACGGTTGGAGCAGGTCTGTGTATAGAACGGGGCGCGCCTCATGACAATCTCATGGGCGATGATGGCATAGCTGTACACATCGCCTTTTTGAGACACTCCATCGTGACGGAGATGCTCCGGGGCCGTCCACACATCTGAGAGGAGAGGGGAGGAGAGGAGAGGAGAGGAGAGGAGAGGAGAGGAGAGGAGAGGAGAGGAGAGGAGAGGAGAGGAGAGGAGAGGGGAGGAGAGGAGAGGAGAGGAGAGGAGACAAGGAGAGGAGAGGAGAGGAGAGGAGAGGAGAGGAGAGGAGAGGGGAGGAACACATATGGCAATATATGAGAAATGAGTACCTTTAGGGTTTGACTGCAAAATAGCTTATACTCTATGACTTGACAACACTCTATACATAGTTGACATAACAATAAGCACAATCGAAATAAAGACAGTTGAGCCTCCATCCTTGGTGCACACACATTTTTTTTAGATCAATAATCAACCTCATAGATGAAATGAAACATGCCAAGTCTCACCTCTGCCTGGGTGGAGGATGGTGTGGCAGCCAAAGTCAGTGATCTTGACCACCATGCGGTTGTCGACCACACAGTTGGTGGACTTGAGGCGGCCATGGGCCTCAATGTTACTGGAGTGGAGGTACGACATGCCCTGTAGCAGATACAAGGACAAAGAATAGCACTGAACAGGATGGTAAAGTGTCCACTGACAATGGAATAATCTGTTTTTTGCCTTTTTCCTTGAAATGTAAGGTTGAACACAATACTATGAGCTAATTGATTAGCACTCCTAATACAGTTACAATAGCCTGAATATCCAAAAAGAAAAAGTTACATCCCCAGAAAAAAAAAAATAACAAAACCAAAGGACCTATAAATACCTTTGCTATGTCATACATGACTGATATCTTGAACTCCATGTCCATGAACGTTTCATCGGGGTAGGAGATCCTATCATTAAGAACGTGCTGTAAATAAAACAAGAGGAAGACGCTTATTTTTTATATTCTGATTTCACTGTGATTATGTGCGTTCATGCATGTAGAAATAGCGTCAGAATTTTCTTTGCTATGCGTAAGCAGTGTCCCATAAACTGTGTGTCAACGGCTTATCAGATGAGCAATAAAGTCCCTGTGAGCAGGAGGAAAACTAGGCCGCTGGTCGTAAAAACCATCTACTCATGTTGTGCCCTTCCCCAAACCCTCAGCCACATGTCCCACTCAGGTGTGTAATGTCATATCAGCAGCATAGAAGAAAGGCCCGTTTTTGTGTGTGGTTTGTGCTCATGGCATTGCATCATGAGGCATATTAACTTTCAATCAATCAATCATTTTGTACAATCAAATGCAGTACAATGTGCTTCATATTAAAGTACATGAGAAACAATAAAATGCACTAGAATAAAAGGGAAATTAACAATAACTGGAGAAAGACAACAAAACAGAAAAGGATTACACATTGAAACATTGGAACAAATGTCTGTATGTGTTTTAATCACTTGTGGACTTGTGAACTTCCGTGATCTTGTACATATTGTGCTGTCTTGTCCTCGTAGTTTACTTTTTATATTTTTATATTTCTCTTTCCTTGCTGATATGGACCTATATGTGTCTGAAATAAAGTTGAATTGAATTGAATTGATTAAGATAAAAAAAGAAAGAAAAAGAAAAGATTAAGAAAATAAGAGTTCCTATAAAAGGCTAAACAGGTAGTTCTTGGGCTTGTGTTTAAAAATGTCTGTAGTGGTCTAATGTCTATCTTGGTGATGTCAGTGCTGATACATACTGACACATATGGTAGAAGAGCAACAGGACCTGATACGTAGAAAAATGTTTGATGGATTGCTCTTACCCTGAGGGAGCCCCTCTCACAGAGCTCAAACACCCCAAACACGCCATATTCAAACTTCACCGTGCCGTAGAACTTGGTCAGGTTGTAGTAATCAATACGCAGGAGCTGAAATGTGGAGGAGAGGAGTGGGAGGGGAGTGAGTGACAGGGAGGTGAGACAGAAAGTGTAAAGAAATGTTAAATTAAATGTTAAATGATATGATAACCTGATACTCTTCAACACAACTCATGTTAATAATAACATATGACAAATGTGTATAATTGTAAACCAGAAACATGGATGCACTGAAAATGGCACATCCTTTATAGAAGACTGGAATGGAAAGCTCTCCAGGTGACTTTTCTCACTCGTTCATTTGCGCTCTACTACTTTTATCACCGAGTTGTAAGACAAAGCCCTAAATCTCATTTATTGGCAGGGAGATAAGGGATTACTAAATGTGTTAAGATAGCCACAAATGACTGTCATAACAAGGAAAATCCTTAGCCGTTAAAAAGTTACGATATGCAAACTAGTGGTCAAGGCTGAGCATCGTCTGTTACCGCTCGCAATGAAGTTGGCTTGTGCAAAGTAACCAGGAAGGGAAAGTGAATGTGGAGTTTAAGAGGAAGGAAAAGGGGAAGTGGGTTCACTAGACAGGCTTTGTTTACAGACCTGCAAAATGTGATTTACCATGCGCAACTGCTACATTGCAATGTCAGACTATACTCTTTTGGGATATTTTTGATGGTATTTCTGCTGTATTAGATAGCAAACAGGAAAGCAGCAATAAAGATGAGAGATAGAAAGGATGATTCTTGACAAAGGTCATGCGCTGGTCTCAAACCAGCTACACAGCGTGCTTGGCATTTGTCTGCTGAACCACCAGGTTAATGTCACATTTTTTCTAATGCTTGCATGAGCTCAGAGTAAGAGGGGTCTTACAGTGTTGAGCTCAATCTTCTGGTTCTCGCTGAAGTTTCCGTCTGCGTGTTTCAGCTCTTTCAAGATTACAGGCTGAAGGATATGGAGAGAGGATGCATTAATCACACAGTCAGACACGGATCAAAAAGGCTTTACATAAACCATTCTTTTATTTCATTCTTCTTAAATCCAAATCTTAATTTGGGAAGCTGTAATGCTCTGGGATACCTTTTTGTCATAGCGGCCCCGATGAATTTGATATATGCTGTCCTTCCTCTTATCCTCATCAATCTGTTAGGCACGCAGACACACACACACACACAAACACACACAGTAATGATAATAATAGATCATGATAATAGACAGTAATGATATCCCAATAGAGCACTTCCTTGATTCATTATCTCAACAAGTCCTAAGCCATGCTGAGAAATTATTGCATGAAGGCAAATTTCATAATTTCATAACACCTAACTTCCCCTGATTTTATCTTATCTTGGTTTATCTCATCTAATCTCACCTGACATGGGTCAGGTCACACCACCTTACGTCACCTCATGTCAACTCATGTCATCGATCTCATTTTAGTCTCTCATCTCGTCTCATTTTATGCCAATTCATGTGATCTCATCTCATTTCATTTTGTCTTATTTCATGTTCTCATCTCATTTTGTCTCATTTCGTGTTCTCATCTAATCTCATCTCATCTAATCTCATTTTATCTAATTTCATGTTCTCCTCTCGTCTTAAATCCTCTCATCTCGTCTCATTTCATGTTCTCATTTTATCTTGTCTTATTTCATGTTATCTCATCCTAATTCATGTCCTCATCTCATATCATCTCATCTAATTTCCTGTGATCTCATCTCATTTCATGTTCTTATCTCATCACATTTTGTCTCATTTCATGTTTTTATCTAATCTCATCTAATTTCATCACATCTCACGTTAAATCCTCTCATCTTGTCTCATTTCATGTTTTTATCTAATCTCATCACATCTCATGTCAAATCCTCTCATCTTGTCTCATTTCATGTTCTCATCTCGTTTTATCTTGTCTTATTTCATGTTATCTCATCTCGATTCTTGTTCTCATCTCATATCATCTCATCTAATTTCATGTGATCTCATCTCCTCTCATCTCGTCTTGTCTCATCTAACTGCTTATTGATGAGCCCACAGTGAAAACCTGTAGTGATAATCTAAGATGCATAGACAACTGCAGAGCATGTTTACCTTCAGAGAGACCTCCTTCTCGTCCAGCGGGCCAATCAGGTCTGGGTTGATGTGGGACCACTTCTTCTGGATGAGACGCTCCTTCCTGTTCTGTCTGTCATGAGACACACACACACACACACACAAATAAAACATGCACACACACACATACAGGAGTGCAGGGGGAATTTATGTGATAACCCTCTTACTTTGCTGGTTTACTAAGTTTACCAATCATGGTAATTATAATAATGTCTAAAAATTATTGTGGTAATGATTTATTGATGTTAATATGCCCCTATAATAGAATTAGAAATGAGGTGTCTGCTTGTCTGTTTACCTGTAGAAAATGAGAGCGATGGCTGTCACCACTACCACACTGATACTCAGAACTATCACAATGGCAGTCTGTGGATTCGGGCCTGGAAACACACACACACACGCACGCGCGCACACACACACACACACACACAAGGGCATTGACAGGTAAGAAGCCACAGTGTCGCCTGGCATAAAGGCCATGAAACAACACTCTATTTCTATATGAATATGACTTTAAACGACAGCCTTGTTGACCGTGTGGTGAAACAGTCTTTAGGCTGCAGTGAAGTGCAACATAAACCTCTAGCCACCCACTATCTACACTATCAGTGTTTATGTGTGTATTACCACTGAGATTAGCTGGCCGGTCCTTTGGCAGACCCCCTTCCCAATACAGGTCGGGGCTTGTGTCCATCACTGTGGTTTCATTCCGAGACGTGTCGAACACAAACAGGGTTTTGTACTGGAGAGGGAGACAGAGCAGGGACAAAGGGTCATCTTAAAGCAATATTCCACTTAGTTTTTAACATGGGGGTTATGTGGCACTTGACCGCCATGAAAACCAGAAAGACTACTCACCAAGATCAGATGCAGCTGGACAAGTTTGTAGTGTTTGGATTTTTACTTCCCATTCATTTGAATGAGGCCACAAAAATAGCCTGAAAACTGACATTTAACACGTTGGTGAACAGATTCAACAACAGATCCTGCTGCTGTGATTTTCAACTGAGTGTGGGTCCAACATTTTAGAACAGAATGTTGCTGAATAGCATTTTTATTGATAGAAGAGAACATAGCGGAGGGATACTATTTAGTTTTGGGAGACCGGATCTACTTTTATTTTTAAATACTAATTTTAGTGTAAACCAAGAATAGAAATGCAAAACGATGAAGGACCCAGAATTGTTTTGTTGTTTTAAAATGGGATATGTTGTTGAATCTGTTCACAAACTAATGGGAAGTAAAAATCTGAAAACTACAAACTCGTCTCAGAGACCAGATCTTGGTGAGTAGATTATATTCTGGTTTTCATGTCAAGGGTCAAGTACTGAATAACCCCCATGTGAAAACTAACTGGAATATTGCTTTAACACTCGTTAAAGGAAGGCCGAGGCGTTAATGTTTAACGGAAAATTGGACAATTATAATGGCTGAATGGATAGTGGTCTCACCTGGCTAGTGGTCTTTGACGTGTAAATCACAGAGAAGTTGACGTCCCTGTCCCCGTGCTCATCCAGCTCATAGTGTCCTCCCATACCTGCATGCAGCCAACACACACACACACACACACACACACACACACACACACAGGCAGACCAAAGTAAGGAGAACTTTTCAATATACCACAGATTACATTTCAGCTGCATTCAAATTGGAAGTTGGTGTCTTTATTGTGAAATAAATCAAAGGTTCTAACCATAATGTGTGACCTATATGTCTTTGCTCTGGATTTGATGAGGATAGTGTGACAGAATAATGAAACTTGGACAAGTTCAACTGGCAAATCCAGCTATTTTTGCCATAAAAAGCGACATAAAAAGTGGTTCATTTTACCCCGTTCCCTCCATTCCATATACATTATAAACTGATGGATGCCTTATGTTTTACCGAGTTACCGTTTCTGCTGACATCTCTTTTCCCAAGTGTGAAAAACAGTAAAACTGATCCATCTATTAATCCAAGTATATTGTAAGTATATTGCCATCTCTCAATTGTTTCATCAGTCATAACAGTTACAACTATAATGAACTATAAATTCATTACCAATATCTTATGCCAACAATCCTGGTAATTTTTCACACTATATTTGTAACAAAAAAGTTACAACAATTCAATTCAATAAACACACTGATCTCATACCTTCAAATGAGGCGTTCCCAAACGGGTTTTCATTGGGGGGGGAAGCAGTGGATTCTTGATTTTGCTGCTGACTGAGCATCCTCTGCCTCAGCACATGGCCGAACAGCAAAGCCCCGTCATGATACCCCGCCACATAGTCATTTATCTGCACAGTGGGGAGAGAGTCAGAGAGAGAGTGAGAGAGAGAGAGTCAGAGAAGTAGTGGTGATATGAGGAACTACTGCAGCTGTTGGCCTCCAAACTGATAGCAGTGTAAAACGTGACGTGGTTGCTGCAGGTGTGGTTGGGTGTTATATATATATATATATCGTGGCTCACTGTGTCGTTGTATGGTAAGTCTCCTCCATAGTCGTAGTTCCTCTGCGGCAGAGTGACCACCAGCACATCCTCCATAACCCCGCTGGATGTTGTGTTGACATAATACTCCGGGCTAGAGAAAGACAAAGGCATCGTTTTGACCCCTCCCAATTCTACACACTGTCTGCTGTTCATGATGAGAGTGGATAGAATTAATCAAAATATCACTGAAATCAAAAACATTGAAAAACTGAAGGACCAGGCTTACTTATAAATGTCAATGAGAATGAACAAGATGTCTGGGTCAATGACTGTCCCCATCTTTAGTGAAACGATGTCATTGAGTGTCCCACACAGGATGAAAACTGAAAGAATATGAAATCGGTTTCAATTGTAAAGACAGAGACAATGTGTGAGGTGTAATGAACATTTGACCAAATTCTGTCACTGCTACAGCTGCAACACTTACATTAAGCTACAAAATATTGTTTTCTTACATGTTTCACAACAAAATGTCAGCACTTTGCTCTATTTAGACAGAAGAAAGCCAATGGAGAGGGAAGGATAACAGAGACAAACGGAGAGAGTGTTTTGGCAAGACAATAATGAGTAATAGCTAAGATTTTTACTGTCCCATAGCACAAAATGGCCACAGTATATCAGTAGGAGGTTGATAGAGTTGCTGATGAATGCCAATGACTCAATAATTACCATGCCAGGTGCTGAAATTTCTCGCTAGGTTTCAGATTTCAACTTCCAGATTTTCAATTATTCAATTCCAATTCAGTTTTGGAACAACAACACTGAGTATGAGCTTCTTGGTCACTGATACTGGTCGATAAAAGTCATAGATTACTTAATGCCCCTTTTAACGTTAATGTATACTTTCTTTTCTTTAAACAGAAACGGTTAAAAACGACAGTGTGTAGAGATATAACGTAACTACTGTATGTATACTGTAACTCAATTTCAACAAGACACCCACTGTTGCTGTGTCTTTTTGGGGCGGTGAGGGCCTTCTGCAGCTCGTCCTCGCCGCGCAGCATCTCTCTCTGCGTCGACGTGGCGAAGGCGGAGGAGGAAGCTTCCAAGGCGTTGATGTACCTGCAGGGACAGCAAGGGAGTAAAACTGCAATGAGTGCATGAGTGAGTGTGAGTGATGCTGTCTATATATACATATCTATACATCTCAGTTGTATCAAAGCTTAAAACTCTCATCTACATCTCCTCCTTTCTGATTGGTATAGATTTAATACGGGAAAACAATAAAAGATCATGGCTTTTACCTGGCTTCACCTCAGCAGTGTACTTCAAGAAAAGAGTAAGCGTTCCTAATGTTTTGTACATTCAGTGCATCGCCGCATAAGTGTTGTTTTGTTTTTTTCTTGCAGTCCTGAACATCCCTATCCAGATGCTCCTCTGATTTAGTTTGCTGTGGTTTGCTTTCATTCATTTTCATGTAGAACTGAATACAGTCAAAAGAAAAACTTCAAAAATGACACTGGAGAGGTGGAAGAAGCGACAGAGAGATTCGCCATGTTCCCCCCCCATGTTCTCTCACCAGAAGCAGTCCTCGGTCGTTGCGGTGTTGTTGGCCTTCCTGTAGACATAGACCCGCTCCCAAGGGTGCTTAAATGGGCAGGTTTCCGCCATGAAGTGGAGGAAGAAGTCCGCGATCTTGCGGGCCGGAGGCAGGATGCGGGTCAGTTTGGTCTTGTAGTCGCATGACAGGCCGAAGCTCCCGGCGGAGATGACGGGAATGCTCAGGCTCAGGCCGATTTCCTCACTGAGACGGATGACAAGGGGTCGAAGGTCAGACGTGAACAGAAACATCGGTCGATCGGGACTGGTGAGTATCGTGAAGTGATACAGGAGAGAGTCATACTTACTCCACCAGCTGGAAGGTGGCGTACGTGCAGGAAGGCCCCAACATGACACATCCCACCTCTCCATCATTCTGCAGAACACAGAGCGTTGCAGTTATCCTGTCTTCACAGGGTAGTTAGCACGTGTCATGTTATATTAAACCATTTGTTAAACACTTCTTCATGGTGTGTGTTGCTCAATGGGTAGACCATGGCACGAATACCGCTCCCATACTACATGAGGAAATTAAAGGAAAAATCCACCTCAGATACTCTTACACTCTTATTTTGTGTTTTTGTGTTTTGCGTTTAATTTTGTGATGAAATGTTGTAATTTACTTACTTGGTGAACCCACTTTCCCTCAGCCTGCCTCATCTGCTACTTCAGTTAGTGATTTCCTACATTTCCCAGAATGACTGTTGACAACCCTTTGAGAATGAGCCTGAACTTGTTGCAGTCAGCCGGGGGTTATGCATGTAGGTGGAGAGAGCGATAGCAATGGTGACAGCGGAGCAAGAACTGTTCCAGTCAAAACAGTCAAAACGCAACATGTCCTGTGGCTGCATTGCATTCTGGTCTATTGAGGCTGCTGTCAGTGGAGAAATTGGTCTCTCTTCCTCTTCTATGATGAATTTCTCCCTGTATGATTGTTGATCATTGGAGTAAAATGGTGGCTCTAGAAAGAAGCCCTCTCTCTCTGAGTCTGAGGGACTGACACCAAAACCAACATTTAGGGTTGATTTTAAAAGCATGGTTTGATAACTATCCTGTCATGGGGCAGTGGACGTGTGACTGTGCCAGCTGCAGATGTAGTTACACTGAGCCGGTAGAGAATCAAGTGTGATTCTGAGGCAACGGGATGATGGACAACACTCACATGCAGCTTCTTGATGATGGCCACTCCCTCGCAGGAGCTGCTGCCGCAGCCCTGCCGGTTGTACACCGTGGTGTTGAACCCATTGAAGTTAGCCGTCAAAGTGAAGTTTAAACCTTGGGGATGGAAAGAAGATAAGAGTTATTAATACATACCAAAAATGAACCCATTAATCTGTTTGCATTATTAAGATTAGATTAGATTGACTTTATTGTTCACTATAGTGGAAATTTGGCCCTGATTTCTCCCACACGTTTTTAAAAACTAGAAAAATAAAAATACACAGCATCAGCAAGAGAAACACTGAATATTTCATTACATAATGTGATAGCAGCATCACAAAAAACAATTGCTGTGAAAGTAAAACTTGTTTTAAATATCATTGAAATCACTAGTAATATGAAGTCATCTGAACCTTTACTTTCATCATAATAGACCTTAACAGGATGCAGTCATCTGAATTTTTTGACCGATGAACATCAAACATTATTTTTTTCCAAAAATGGATATACAGCATTTTGGAATGAAGCACATCATTTATCATTTTGAAAACTAGTCACTCATCCTCCCCAACAGTTTATGCTAAATTGAGCTCTCTGCTGCTGAACGATTCACTGACTCTACTGAAGTATCTGACCTGATCAACCCTTTACTGACTTCATTTGGTCTTGTTTCAGTGATGAGCTCTTTAGTCTTGGCTGTATCATTTCTAATTCACTTGCTTGATAGAACAAACCAAGGTGAAGTTGGCCTGGCCATTATTGAGGTTGTCTCTCAGCAGAAACCAACAAGGGCAATATCATCATTTGTGACTCAACATGAACAAACAGACTCATTGTGGGAGATTGTTTTTTTGATTTTCATAGATTATCTTTTCATTCAGAGCTTGACATTGTATATAACAACAGATTCAACATCATATCCCACTTTTATGGCAACAAAGCATCCTGGGTCTATCGTCATTTTGTCTTCCTATTCTTGGTTTACACTAAAATTAGTGTTTAAACATACAAGTAGATCCGGTCTCCCAAACAGGAACTATCTCTCCTAAATGGTAGCCCTCTGCAATGTTCCGTTCTATCAATGCTATTTGGTGAAATTATGTTAAAAAATGTTGGACCCACAGCCCATTGAAAATCACAGCAGCAGGATCTGTTGTTGAATCTGTTCACCAACGTGTTTCACCATTCTATTTTCGTGGCCTTATTCAAATGAAAGGGAAGTAAAAATCCAAACGCTACAAACTCGTCCAGCTGCATCTGATCTTGGTGATTAGTTTATATTCTGGTTTACATGCAGTGGATGTTAAGTGCTGAATCCCCAAGTTAATACTAAGTGGAATATTGCTTTAAATGACATTTGGTTACATTTGAACATCAGGACATTACAGTAATGAGCAGCCATTTGTGAAAATTGGAAACCGAAGGAATGAAGCCCTGAGATGTACCTGTGCTTCAGACAACCTCACCTCAACATAGTGGGCCACATTTATTAAAACTCAGGGAAATCAGAGTGGCTGATCCAATAAGGCCGCTGTTGACACTTTGTTTAAGATGTCATTGTAAAAGAATATCAGTTTGCATAGCATGGACTGCTGAACTAAAATCAACAAAAAATTTTACGCCACAAAAGATATTCAACTCTTCCAAAAAATAAAGTGAGTGAGGTGATTTGCATTTTTTCCAACACGGCTTTACTTTTTTCCAGATTTTTCTTGCTTGCATGAAGTGAATTGAAACAAGTGCAGTGGCCAGCCTTATAAAGATAAAATTTAAAGACTAAATGGCTTGTGAAGGTGACTGTTTTTTGTTGTGAATGCAAGATTCTGGCTGTTGGATGTGTTTGGAAATTAGCAGTAGGTCAATGTAGCCTCTCACAGAGGAAGTAAGGCAGATGCTAACAGCTTTTTCCATACATTTAGTGAGAAGAGGAAGCTAATCTGAGGTCTTTAAATACAAACATATGAATGATGAACATAAAGATCGATGTAGCTTTATTGATGGGGTCGGTTTGGTAAACTTGCCTCCTTTGGCTCAATAGCTTGACACTAAAACATGAAACTATACCAACACTATTTTATTAGTAGGCTATTGATTAGATAAGACTTTAATGGATCTCTAGTAATAACCATAATAACCCTAGCAACATTTAGCTATTGTTAAAACAGTGTAAGCCAACTTGTAACAACCAATATGTATGCCCCATCACCATATTATCTCCTATACTGACACACATTAGATTGATCCAGGCCATTCCAGTCTCACCTGGCCTATAAACCGTTCATCCAGAGAGGCTGTTCATCATAATTTAGGCAACCTTACAGAAATATTAGTCTCTACCTGATGCACTGTTCCGTTTCCTGTCAATTTCAATGGCCCGTAGCACCGCCGCCTTGACGTACGGCAGACTCCACTCATAGGTGTTGTCCTCCAGCAGCACAACATTCATGGTGTATTCAGGTTTGGATGACAAACAGTTATCCAGCATCTGGTTGGCGACCACCGCCACTATCAAGACTCCCAGGTACAGCAAACTGTGTGCGCTGTACATCGTGACCGTTCAGATAGTTGTTTTCCCCAAAAAGTCTCTATGTTTCCACAATGTCTACATGTCAAAAAAAAAAAATTTCAAATAGAGAGAAGGCTGAATCCAGGTTTTCACATTTGTTCACCAGAGCAGATCATATCCAGCGAGGCCTTTCCATAAAAACAGAAGTGAACAGGACTCTTCAGTGAGTAAGCAGAAGCCACTGTGTCTCTGTCTTCACTCCCCAAAGCCCAGACAGGTGGAGGAAATAAACTTTTTCAAAAGCTTGAGCCAATCCACCTCGGTAGACGAAAGAAAACGTGGATCGAATCCAACAAAAGCAGACTTCATCCAAGCTGGTCCTGTGGAGAAAGCCTGGGATCGGTGTGTGTGCTGCTGGGTGTGAGCTCGTCCACCTGTCCTCCACGCGTTAATGAACAACTGCCAAGTGACAGTCGGTGCGCCAGTTAAAGAGAGGGAGGGGAGGAAAGAGACTCCCACACTCCATCAAGACTGACGCCTCAGTTAGAAATTCAGAGATCATAACTCATTCTGTTTATAAACATGCAGGTTAGGCCTGCTTCCATATTATATCTCATATTAGTAACAGCAACGGTTCCAAACTGATTTCCAAAAATCCTGAAAAAGTGAGATTTGGATTTGTGTACTGAATAAAAACCAATGTCCAAGTGATAGCCTATACTTGATATTATCATTTAGTAATTGTGAACATAACACACCAATACCATTGTTCCATGTATATTTGACAATAGCTGATGAAATCTAGTTGTGACTGTTAGATTGGAAGCAGAAAATGGATCCTGAGGTAAAGGAATGCCAACCAGCTGACTGACTGAGGCACAAACCATATAGATACAGCTGGCAAGGAATCATTAACAACATACATGGAGACAAAGGAATCAATACAAGTAAGATTATGTCTTTTTACACACTCCAGTATGTCCCGAAGACTTCATGTTCGGAGCAAGCGGGGGGGAAAGCTTTCATGGCAAGAGGGGCGAAGGTCACAACAGGCCATAAAAGTGAAGGCTTTGTGTGGAGCTGATAAATATTGTCTGTTATAAAAGCAGGGTGGATTAAGCCTGTAAAAGTCTGAGCCAGACCACTCATAAACCAGCATAGACCAGCCTCATTTTGTGAAATACAGCTTTATTTCTCATCATAATGCATTACTATCCTAAATCAAATGTGTAGTTTGCAAACAGACACAACTGGTTATGGGCAGAAGGCAAGTGTGTAAACTGAGCTTGGATTTGTATTCTTATTCATTTGGATGCAAGAAGGCCACAAAAATTATTTTTTCCACTTATTATATTATACTATTTATTATTATTATTGTATTATTATTTACTACTGACATCTTGAAATGTAGTTCTTTAATTGCTCATCCGCTGGCTCAAAATACCCTCAAATCAAAATAGTCTGTACTTTAACCTCATAATATTTTTTATTAATTGCATGGTAAGAGGAGAACACGTGTCACTGTCCACACACATTATTGTTTTTTTGATCGGTCTATTGATTGTTTCACTATCAATCCCTCCCCACTTGAATCACTTTTATTGCTCCATTATCATTCTTATACTAATATGCTCTTTGCTTCGCTATTAATCAGAGGAAAAACAGAAAAAAAAAAATCTGAAAAAAAATAACGTGTTCAGGTGTTGCCTAATGCAGGTTCACTGTGAGTGTGCGGGTAAAAGATCATCAACATCTGAAAATTTCTTGTCAATAGGCTATGTTTAAACATCACATATTGTAAAATGAGATTTAGATCCATGACATTTATATTTGAAGGATGCTTGTTTTATGTGAATGTTTAGTTTACTTTTGGTATAAGGTCACAGATTTGTTACAAAAACTTTTTAATCTCCTCAAATGGGGAGGGAGGGAGAAAAGTAGGGAGGAAAAAAGATGCATGGTGGTAGCGTTCAACCCTGTTTTGTTCCTTACTAAAAAAAAACTAAAAAGAAGCTGATGTCCATCATCCTGACTGCTGTTTTGTGTCCTGTAATAAACCTATAATTAACACCAAAACTCACTATTACAATATGACACTCTGATACCACCACATAAAACAAACAAAAAAAATATTTTTGGTTCGTTCACACACAGCGCATCCTGACTTAATCCTGACATAATCCTGACTTAATCCTGATTTAAAAGTAAAGGTGTGAACTGGAAACGTTAACTTTCAAGAACCTTTTAAAATCTTCTTAATTATTAATTATTAGATGGTGAGTGATCTCATGAATGTGGAAAACAACCAAACCCAAACCCAAATATATTGTGCAATTGCAAATGAAGCTATAGAAGGGCAGATTAAAAAAAAAACACAATGAAGGTGTCTAAGCAAAGGAGTGCAGAAATGGAACCATTTTCAGTACCTTTATTTTTCTCTATGCCTCTGGCTTCAGAGGATCTGCAGCCTTCAGCTTCCTGCCCGGCTGCCATCATGTAGGGTCATAAACACCTTAAACAAACACACACATCTGACACTATAATAGCACGGTTGGCTTAGGACATCCAGTCATTTAGTCCCGTTACAGCTTCACGCTAAGAGGCCTTCCGTCTCAGCACACCCTGGGTTATTATCAGGGGGGAGGAAACAGTAATGTGTCAGAAGGAACAAGACTCTGTGTTTTATTGTCTCATCACAGCTATTTAATCACAGCTGAGCAGTAAGATGTGACGCTGTTAGCAGTGTTTGTTATTGTTATTCTGAGAAAACGGGTCCCACTGAACACTTTCCACTGGGCAGAAACATAGATAAGGAGGGTTAGGGTGATTTTGATGGAAGTCTTCACCTACTCTTGCAAAGCACCCACACACACAGGCACGCATGTACACACACACACACACACACACACACACTCAGATATAGTCTTTTTATAAGCTTGCTTTCTGTAACAACTCTAAGATTCTTAATTCTTCATCCTTATTTATTCTTGCCTAATGTATTATTGACAGATTTTTATTAACTCTTATCATACTCTACTATTATACTGTATATACTCTCTTTATTCACTTTTTAGACTTGCTTTTACTTAACTTATTTTTCTGGGAATGTACTTGTATTGTTTATTTTACTTTGTCATGTATCCTTTTCCTACGATTACATACTTTTCTTTTATTCAGTTTTTATACACTGTAACTCTGTTTTGATAAATGCTATATAAATAAAGTTTTTATGATGATGATGATTATTATTCATATCATTAGCCTATTATTATTATTTTTATTATTATTATTATTATTTCTAAAGACTACAATGCCCATCAAACTGTAGCTCTTTGTTTAACCTTTGTGTGATGTAACGGCAGTATCCTAAATAATCTGCCATGACAAAGTGACACAAAATCCACACAATCCATTTCTCAGCAACCCAACACTCATCTCTCACTCTCACACACACATCTATACACGCACACACACACACACACACACACACACACACACGGACGCCTGCAGACTGGGTGGTACTCATGAACAAATACATCTCTCTCTTCCACAAATGGTCTTGTAAACTCCATAATGCCCATAACTTCAGAACTGTACACTGTTAACGCTGTATATTTCCCATACATCAAAGCTGTAAAGTCCAATATCCTCCAGGATGCATCCTTACAGGCAATAACACATCATATAGACTCGCTGCCCATCTGTCTAAGCTCTCCTCATTCCCCATGTGCCATATGTTGTCTCACTACCCCGCAAAGAAAATATTGGGCGTAGAAGCATTAATATAAAAACCACATCAGGGTCTCTTGCATCATGAATCTGCCCTCGGCTAAAGCTGAAGCTGTTTATCCTGTTAAAATTCCCGATGTGGAACTGGATGATAACAGTGACACCAGTTTCTCCTCACCGCTGGCTTTGTTTACTTCTCTGGATTCAGGACTCTGTTTTTTTTTCAGTCCCAGTTTGTCTGACTGAGCTGGTGATGCAATGACTGGTAACATGTGGCAGCAAAGACAAGCTTTGAAAGTATTTTGAGGCTTCGTTGTTTATGTTCATGTTGTCTGAAAACAATTACTGTGCGATCTTGACTGTGGGACTCTTTGATAATCAATGAACTCATAACTGATAACTCAAAAAATGTAGCTGATTGGGAGTTGAGTTTTGTTTGAAATCCTTTACAGACAGTTAGAATGAGGCAGGGTTGCAGAAAGGGAACATGGGGAACGAGGTCAAAGTCAGACAGCGAGACATGTTTGTAATTTAAACAGCTAATGATTAGTCTGTTTATGATTAGTCAGTAGTTGCCCTCTGCTAGCTCCTTCCTTATACAATTTGTCCATATCGATTAGTAGCTTATTAATAGGCTAGTGTACTAAAATGACCCTGATAAAGCCAAACTCCATGGCTTTCAAAGTCTTGAGGGCAAGTCCAACAACTCAGACATACTGACCAAAGGGGTCAAAACACACACACACACACACACACACACACACACACACACACACACACACACACACACAGTATGCCATATTCAAGACAAACTGAGTCATACTGCTTCTTGCTGTGATATTATCGCCGGTTTTGAACTTCAGGCCCAAGCAGCATTGATTTATGATTGCTGTGAAATGCGGAAAAGATAAAACATACCAGTGATTTATGGTGCCAGTATTAAGCTTGTCACTTGCTGCACTACTGCCCCGGTTAATCACCTCTGCCTACTGTTTTATCATGCATTATCAAAGAATTCAAGTTGCTTTGAAATTGCCATGTTTTTCAGTTTTGTGTATAGATCTAAATAGGAAACAACAATTCACTTTAACATTCAGATGCCACTTACGAAAAAAATCACATGCGAAAAAAAGCGCTTGTGAATACCACATATGACTTGAAATTTTCACATATGCCCTGAATTCACATGTGGGTTTTCACATGTGACTTGTTTGACAGGGTGATATTGCACATTTGATATTGATGCTGTCTGGCCTCCTCTTGTGAACAAGACTTGAACATCAATTCAATCAATACAGCAGTGTGAAGTGGGCGGACCTCATGTGTACATAATAATGTTAAACCCAGTGGAATTTCCTCTTGTGCTATTGATTCTGACATTAGCATTGAGTGTGGTGGGGAATTCGGTGACCATATTTCATTGGGTAGAAGGACTTCTGCATTGCAACAACAACATGATACAACTCACTGTGTCTAGTGCCTGATACAGCATATTTGATGTGTTTTGGTCAGTCTGTATTTTGAAACTTTCACCACCACTATCATCTCTTACTATGTTCACACAGCTGACTCACTAAAGTAAGGAAATGCATTCATTTCCTGAAAGGTCTAAACTGTCAATGAGTGAATCCTGCTGCTGAACCTCCTGCTTATTTCTCTCTTCCGTTCTGCCCTCTTGTGGATGTCAGGGCTTAGTGGGGAGGAAGTTTTAGTGTCACATGGTCTAAAATGCTATTTCAAAGGTTTTCCCTATCTTCCTAAGAGTAAAATTCAAGGGGGAAATTATAAATATTTGTGATTTTTTGGCATGAAAATGGGAAAAAATATAATATTGAATATTAGGAAAAAATATCAGCTATTGGCAGCTTCAATGCAAAAATATCTGTATATATTCAAATATATAAATATCTTCAAAAACTCATCTCAGTCAAACCTGATATGTACTGTATCATACAACATTTTGCCCCAGCAATGAACATTTTCCAACATCTTTTTTTTCACCTTTATTTATTCAGGGGGAGTTTCACTGAGAGCAATGCTCTCTTTTTCAGGAACGCCCTGATCACATTCACACCTGGAAGCTGACCAGTACAACCACAGTCTGATCTGCTGGCCACTGAGCAGCTCCACTGGAGCGGTTGGGGTTAAGGGCCTTGCTCAAAGGCACCTCAGTATGAGGGAGGGGCAAGCGCTGCTTTTCACTTTCCCACCCAGATTTATCCTGCCGGTCCGGGGGATTGAACCGACGACCTTCCGGTCACAAGCTCACTTCTCTAACCTTTAGGCCATCTCTCCCTCTTAGACATCAGATTATGGACATTAGATAGTAATTTAATCAAGAGGAGGAGGCATGTGATTGCAGCCTATAGAAATCCTAACAGGCTACTGAATGCATTTTCAAGACGATTCCTACATGAAATGAAAACCAGAGGGCTGATAAACAACAATAATAGCTATATTTGTGCAGCAGTTTTCTTAGAAAAGTTACAAAGCCCTTTAAAATAAATGGAACATACTGTATTACGAAACGCATCAACAAACAGTCACCTATAAAAAAAAAAAGAGAACATTTGCACTGCTGGCTCTTAAGGCTCATATCTTATTGTAAAGGATAACAGAATAGACGTGAGTGATGTATTTCAGGAGTAAAACAGATTCTCCATAAAATGAATTACATATTTTACATGCTAATACACACTGTTCATATCACACATATCTTTTCTGTTTTTCTGCTGTATTACTGCATTATAACACCTGACTGCACTCTCTATCACCTCTGTCCTTGCTGTGTGTGTTTGAATGGAAAGCAGTCTGCATTGTCCACAGTTTCCAGTTCACTTGTAGGTAAAAGGTCAACTGGCTGATGGGAATGGCTGGCTATATGGCTCTGTGTGTTTACGTGCCAGGTCGCCGCCCACTTCGCAACGTCACGGCCCACATCCCGCCTGTGATTGGCTGCCTGCAGCGCCCTCCGGTGAGTTGCAGTGTTGCAAAATCAACCCGAGACATGCTGTGAGGAGAGAGCCGCTGATTCTTAAACCGAGCCAAACCGAGCCGAGCCGAGCCGAGACAGCAGAACCGTGGACAAGAAGTAGCTCTCAGCTCATATAGGACATATAATTTATTACCTGCAAGACCTTGAGACCTTCTATTTATTTCAACTGACACAGAATACACTCTGGAGTCATTTCTTCCCTCATGTTAAAGGTTGTTTTTTTGTTTTTCTTGTGTGCATGAGGGCGGAATTGTAACACTTGTCAAACAAACGTGTGATCTACTAAAAGAAAACACACCCAGAAGAAGAAATGGATGAACCGAACAGCGTCTCGTCGGACCGAAACATCCTCTGCCTGTTTGACGTGGACGGCACTCTGACACCACCGAGAGAGGTGAGCTCGAGCCGCATCAAACCACAGCGCGTTTGATTGGTCGCTTGCTTGACTGAACGTTATTACAAACCTTTATAACAGCTGCCTTACTCTGCATCTTCCTCATTGTGCCATGCCGTTGTAAAAAAAAAAACTCATTTGCTGTTGACGCGCCTGCAAGGGGTCCAGTGTCCTGGTACAACCGTAAAAACAGTTTTCGGTCCGTGAACTCATCATAACACATTAAGTGAGGCAGTGACCTAGATGTAGTTTAGTATCTTCCACCTCCTGGACCCCTATTAACTCGGTGTGTCGCTTCTTTACCTTCATGATTGCCTTTGGATGAATGTCACGTCGGAGTCCCGCTCCAGACAAACAGGCACACCGCGTCCCCTTGAGCTCTCCTACTCTTTGCGTAACATTCATTCATACTGTCAGCGGTGCATTCCAGTGTGTTTTTTATATTAAATCACCTCCTTCCCCCTGTAGAAGTAAACCAGGACTTCTCTTATAGCCGCCTTTACTGCAGTGAGTCTGTCCCCCTTCCCTGCTGAGACAGGTTTGCCCTGTCGGTGTCTCCGGTGTCCTGTTGACACATTTCCTAAGCACACATGGACACTGCCCCACATGGGCTTTAATGAGTTCAGCGTCAGTGGCTATTATTATAGAGTCTCCAGAGGAAACTGCACATAAGGGCTCCCAGACGGTCCTGACACACATCTTGGAAATGCCAATCACTCAGAAATACCGATCTGTTAAGAAATGTTCAGGGAGGAAACTCAATGTTTGTTTTCCATAGGCCTATAATGATTTCTCTTTCTTTTTTTCTTTAACACTATTAGGGATTAGGTAATAAAACCATTATCTGGATTACACAACTCTGCTCCACTTGCACCAATGTTTTTTTTTTTACAATTGTCACTGAAAACCTTCTGCTATATATTGTGATTCATTTCACTTTGAATAATTCAGTGTTTGAATGTTTGGGTTCATATTGGGTAACTAGGTGTGCGAGAGAGAGAGAGAGAGAGAGAGAGAGAGACAGAGAAAGAAAGATGACAGTAAGTGTGTGTGTTGTGGATGAGTAGCATGTGTTTCCTGTTGGAGCGTAGCCTAAGTGAGCAGAGCAAACCCAGCGCCCTGATATTACATAATGCAGTTTCCCCTGTGTGAAGCTCAGGCGGTTTTCCTCTCAGCCCAAACATCAGAAAAATGTCTGTGGACAAAGAGACTGGAGCTGTTCCAAATTAAGTTAAACCTGTTTCTCTATTCCAGTTTCTTGTTTTTGTTTCAGTTAACCATCATGCTTGTGTGTTGTGTCTGTACATTCACTTCATGTCATTCATCTCTATTGTTTTCTGTTGGTTCTATGTAATGATGCTCTCATTACACTGTGCAACATACAGTTTCATCTTTTAACTGATGATGTGTCATTCATGCATGTGTGTATGTGTGAAGGTGGGAACTCTTTGCCAACGTACACAAGGTAACTGCAGTTAGTTGTTTTGCATATCCCTGCTAGACACACACAGGCACATGCAGTGTACAACAGTGCAGTGTACAGTCTACATCCTTTTAATCGGAAAAATTAGAAACGACAAAATAAAGTGCACAAACAAAATAAAACTGGTGGCTGAATGGCTCTACAATTGGTCAATTTATGATGGTCCAGTTCCTGTTGCTTATGGAGAGCCACAAAATCTGTATTCTGTATTGGATGTGATTTAAAACGTAGTAAAGTACAATACTTAAGTGAAAACGTAATTAAGTAAAAGTAAAATTGCTGACTTTAAAAATACAAAAAATACACAAAACAGCTACTCAATTACGGTAGCATGAGTAATTGTAGGCCTAATTAGTTACTTCCAGCCTTGTTTGTCACAGATGTAACATCAGCTGCCGGCTAACAGCTGAAACAAACCTTCCTGATGATCAGACAGCAGCTGTGTGTCAGCCTCTCTGCCTCTAAGCCGACTTGTATGTGTTTCCCGTCTGCAGAAAATCGACCCACAGCTGGACGAGTTTTTCCAGACTCTGCGGAGCAAAGTGAAGATCGGCATTGTGGGAGGATCGGACTACTCCAAGATAGCAGAGCAGCTCGGGGAGGGGGACGACGGTGAGAGAGCCTCTTCCCGCCTCAGCCTCGTTTCCATACTGTACACCCAGCTGGGTTACATTACGTGACATAACACCTTTTTTATGTTGTTTCTGCTGAATTGGACACCTTTCAGCAGAGAGCGACAGGGAGGATGGGAGAGAGGTGGGGATTAATATGGGATGTAGGTCATGAGGCAGACTCAAACTCTGTCTTGAGTGTGTGTTGTGCACCTTAATCCAGCGATACACAGAGCTTCCCCATGGCATAATTTTCAATAGAAAGCCACTAAGAGGATGAAAACGCAAAAAAAACACCAGGAGCCTGTTGTAACTAGTTTAGTCTCATCATTCGCTTCCTGCATGATTGTCACATGATGACTGTCTCATTTTCATTCATCATGACTGTGTCTGTGTCTTAATATGATCTCCCAACAGCGCTTTTGGACACACAGTTCACCTCTGTCCATAAATCATGAACATACTAAACACAGTCACCTGCGTCATAACTGACGACTGTGGACTTGTTTAGTTTACTCTCCTACCTGCCATACACCAACCTGCTGCCAAAAACACACTGGCACACTGACCCTCACACTGTCAACAACTTCCTAACTGAGTTGACACACAACTGGAGAGGCTGGCTGGAAACCACAGCTCTCTCACGTATCAGGAAATATTCGGCCATAGCTGGCATGCAGTTAAACATGTTGTGCCAAAGGTGAGCCGTGTGGTTTGCCAGCATTGCCAAGTGTGCCAAGTGTGACACAACAGGTTTGCGTAGCAGACTGAGTAAAATAGCAGAATGAATCCCCAATTAATTCTCTACACTAAGTGATACATGCTGCAGCAACTGATACTGTAATAACTGCTGGATAATGTAAGAACTTGTCAAAATGTAATAAAATGTCACTCTAAATGGGTTGAAAGTGTAATTAAACCTGTTTATGTAATAATAACATCACATTATTACATTAACCAGTGATTATTACTTCATTAGGGTAAGATACTTTTAACATAGTCGATGTTATTGCATCATCAGTTAAAATATGTTACATCCCTTATGAAGTATTAATCACAGTTTAATGTATTTTATAATATCCAGAATTTATTACATTAACCGGTTTTATTACATTTTAAACCAATTTAGAGTGACATTTTATTACATTTTAATAAGATATTACATTATCCTGCTGTTAGTACATCATTAGCTGCTACATGCCACTCAATATACTGTCAATTGTATTTGGATTGTGCTATTTGCTATGTGCTGTATGTGAGAATAACTAACAATACTGACATGAAAGTGATCAGAGCAGCTTTTCCATCGGTCAAAGTTAAGTAGAGTCCATTGCACAAACAATTATTATTGCTTTCTGAGCAGCTTTGTATTTAGATATAAGAGTTACTGTGCACAAGTCCAGTGTTTTCGGCCCATACAGCAGTTCAGAGAACACGCAGGCCAAAATGAGTGGGAAGGTCAAACAGATTAAACTTGACTTTTCCAGATAGTATTACATGCACAGTAATCTGCTACCAGGCATAATCCCTCTGAGGTAAATATAGCAGGTCAGCAGGAGGTTGTTCTGTTGGGCTGTATTCAGACCAAAGTGGAAGAATAGTTTGATTACTTCTAATTTAGTTGCGTGTTATTTCTGAGTCTGTAGCACCTAGAGCACCAGATAAGCAGGGAAGGTCTGTTTCTCTCCATGTTGCCAACTTCCCCCGTTCTCTCTCTTGCAGTGATACACAAGTTTGACTATGTGTTTGCTGAGAACGGCACAGTGCAGTACAAAGATGGCAAGCTCCTGTCAAAACATGTAAGTGTTTTATGTATTCATTATGTAGTTATGGTGGAGCATAAGAACTCAACAACAGCACATGATATGACACATGATGTTTATACTTACACCACAAGTTCCCCCTATAGAGCAAATGATCTGATTAGATTTTGTAGCACCTTCCTGCATACATTTGCACATTATTGAGGAAAAACAGATTTTCTTGAAACTACTATAACTCCTTAATGCTTTAAGATACAGAGTTCATATTAATACCACCCATGTGTTATGCAAGGACAAGTATGGTCACATAGAAATATTTGCTAATTAATGCATTCATCATCAGCTCAATGAATGATCTCATTAGCATAACTGGTTATGTTTAACACGCCACGGTGATTATGGCGGGGCGTTAGGCAGCTGAAGTCCCTCTTGTTCTTTAATGTTTTCAGTCATTTTCAATGAGCATGAACCTTACTGAATGTAAACAATACATGCTTAGACCAAACCAAGATACTCACAATGTAGGGAAAGTGAGACAAAATGCAAGTCAGCAGGTCAGTTGCATCATTTCATTTTTCCCATGGTGCTATCATCACTGCACCATGGGCATCAAGAGGAAAATTCAGGTCAGGTGAAATTCAGGTCAGACCTCATCACAGTTTACCGTAGCTGAGGAAATCATTTTCTACAATCAGGTCTATTGCTTACTTAGCAGTAAACAATAGGCAATAGCAATAGTACATACTGCTAAGAAAAACTATGTTTAACTCTCAATATTCACACCTAGGCTGCAATTGTTCACATAACTCCCACAATCCTCTTGTAGTATTTAGAAATACGTTCTCATGTCAACATCTGAGCAAAAATCTCCATTGTTTTTTTATGTAGACAATTGGAAATACTTGTCTAGGAAAACATTGGATGTTATGGTCACAATTCACAACCCTGGCTGATATTTGCACTTTTACAAGAGGCTTTTAATTTTAGTTTACTAGCTGTCAGAACCAGAAGCAAGCAGTGGGACAGAGCAGAATCTGTGCTTGTGTGTTTTTTATTATTTTGTGGTACATTTTTCCCCTGGCAGGCTATTCAGAACCAGATAGGAGAGGAGCTGCTGCAGGACCTGATCAACTTCTGCCTCAGCTACATGGGGCTGATCAAGCTGCCCAAGAAAAGGTGTGGCTGGAACCCAACTCACAAGACACACACACACACACACACACATACCCTTACTCACTCATAGACACACGCATGCCCTAAAACATACAGAAACACGTACACCCTCCTGTACTCACATGCTTACAGACACAGACACACACACCTTTGACCTGTTTCCAGCTGCACATGTAGATCTCCTGTCTGAGGCCCCCGGCAGGCCCCTGACCTCTTAACATGCCCATCATAGTTATGGGGCCTGACAGACAGGACTGCTGAATCAGTGTCAGTTTATCCTCCAGGTATTACTCAGCTTTGACGTGTTGAGGCAGCAGAACTGTGGATTTTTTGTTTGTGTCAGCCAGCAGACCTGGTATGCCGGTAAAACCACCCGTTAAGTCTTTTGTTCTCCCTGCAGGGGAACATTCATTGAGTTCCGCAATGGAATGATCAACATTTCTCCCATCGGGCGGAGCTGCACGCTGGAGGAGCGCATCGAATTCTCCGAAATAGACAAGGTAAAGGAAGAGAAGGAAGTCGGTGATCAAATGAAAAACACTGTTTGCTCTATTTATCTATTTCATTCTTTCACTGTTGAGCCTTCTGGAGGTCTGGTTGGCCTAATTCAACCAAACATCTATAATGGGAGTAGCCCATGCTGCCTTCAGGTGCACCTCGGTAGTTCCTACTTATAGGTTCGGAAGTCGAAAGTACGACTTGCTATGCGTTCAAGTGGTTTTGGTCATAAATGCCACATATACGGACGCCTCAAACACACTACTGATTGTGCTTCTTTTGTCACACCAAAGAAATACAGAACTATTTTGCGCTTCAGCAACATAGCAAAGAGGAAAGGATGCGCATTAGGTGTGAGACTGATGTTTTTCAGGTGCATGCGTGTGCAGGCTATCGTGAGTGACAGAGAGAAGCACAGGTGTGTGGACAGTTGAAACTGACACGGTAAACACAACACCTCTTGAAGGCACCAATACCTGCGCTCACACACTCAGCCTTGACACATTTAGATTAGCTGGCTAGTGAATGATGCTGCCTGTCTGATGTCCTCTATAGTCACCTTTTGTGAGTTAGTGCATCATTCTGACTTGGGCTTCTGTATCAATGCTCACCTTGGATTATGGCACAAAGGATTGCAACATCAAATCATGCATTGTTGGTAAAATGTTACATGATACATCTATGGGTACTGTGGCTTTGACCTTTTCACTCCTTATTATTGCTTGCTTGTAATATTGGTGATGTAGGAATTTAAGATTATTCTACTTTTGTACCTATAGCAAGTCACTCTAGATAAGAGAGTCAGCTATGAAAATCTAACTTTATAGATCCCTAAAATTCAGGAACTTGTACTGATCGAGCTAATCACATGTGTCTTTTACACTTGAGTCACTGCTCTGAGAGATATGATGGTTTGCCTCTCTCTCTCTCTCTCTCTCTCTCTCTCTCTCTCTCTCTTTCTCCCTCTCTCTGGTGTGGTGAAATGGCCTCAGTGAAGCGAGGATGAGATAGAGGAGGGTGAGGGGGGGTAAAAGACAAAACAATGTTGAGCTTTCAAGACAGCTTAACAGGCGGTCCATTGATGGTTCACAGAGCCGTGCGATATGGAGGAAGCTGGTGGAGGATGGAGAGAGGTTTAACCCTTCAGCTCCTGCACGCTTTTCCTCACAACTGCATCCTCTGCTTCTTCAGTCCACATCCTTTATCCACATACTGACAAAATCATCCGGTTATTGTAGCCCGATGTGTACAGGAAAATTATACAAATTAAAATGAATGGACAACAGAGCAGATAATAGCACAACATTACCATCAAGGATAAGAATCCATCAGTGACAGAGAATTGATCAAGCAGAGTCTGACTCCTTTCTTCCTTTCCCCGCAGAGAGAGAAGATCAGGGAGAAATTTGTTGCGGCCCTGCAAGAGGAGTTTGCTGGGAAGGGACTACGGTTCACTAGAGGTGAGACAAGGTCTGATGCACCAGAGCCAGCTGGCACACACACACATGTGAGTGAGTTTCCAGGAAGAAAGGACAGAATTAGTTCACCCGAGTGTGTGTGTAAATTTGTAGTCGGTTCACGCCCCACGCTGCGAGAAACCACATGATATAGTGGCACTTTAGCTGGACTAGCTTACTAGCAGATGGGTTCTTTCTCAGAGTGAAATCTGTGTCACTGGCTCACGGTGGGATCCATTTCAACACAGCCTGTGCACATTTCATACATCTATTGCAACTTGTTTTTCCCACATTTCTTCTGGAAAGAGTCTTTTTCCGTTGGCCACTAAACGTTACTCTGTGTCATATCAATCACGGTAGTCTCAGCCAGGCAATCTGCTCAAAAAGCATCCCAAATATGCTGATGCTTCCCATGAAGAATGGAAATGGCTGCTGTACTGTCTCTTGTGGTAAGCAGGGAGTGAGTTAACAATCTCCCTTGCTTTTCTGTTCTTATGTTTGTGCACTGAAGAATGTTTTTGCCAGCAGAGATGCGGTGGCAGCTGTTACAGGAAAGCCTGATGGACGTTCTTTACTGTGATTATGGACACTTTGGTGACACCAGCGGTACTCAACTGTGACTCTGACCCAACCGCATCACTGTCCTACCCATAATCACAGTAAACAACACCCTCTTATATTTTTCCTGTATTATCGCGGAGCATTTTATAAGGAAACACACCCTGATCAGAACTCAGTGTGTCACTGTTTGCAGCAGAAACTCTATACTATGTCACACATGCACACACACTTCTCTCTCCCTCTGGCACCATGGGAGCGAGGGGGTGAGATGTTTTTCTCTGGTTAATCAGATACTTGGTGTTTGCGTACATGCTCAGCGAGGTGTGAAGTCCAGTTAATGACTTGTAAAGCTGCGCACCGCTCAGACAAACAAACAGCTGGAGATGAGACAGGCAGGCAGGCTTGTTTTCCCTCATGACTCTCCCTGCTGATGCCTCCAGGCTTGGAGCAGAAGGGAAAGTGTTATTGAGTATGATGGTGACCTCCGGTATTAGTTCACAGATGCACAGACACACACTGATGCACACACACATACATATGAAGAGGAAATATGAAATTTACCTGATGTTCATCATTCAGTATGTGTAAAATATAGAAAGCCCAGGCCCAAGTGCTTATGTTACCTACTGTACAGTCACTTTTTCAACATGGTGGATATCTCATTTTGGAACAAAACACCCGCTACACACACACACACACTCAGTTTGCTGAGGTGGAAAGCAATTGTGAGCATTTGTGACAGCGGAGCCAGTTGCGTGATTTTTACTGTTTGCACTGTCGCTTCTGCCACTGAGGAACAGGGCCAATGAGCACGGCTGTGTACGGAGGATAAGATTTATTTGTTTGCCTTCCACAGCCTGTATCTGCTTCTGCAGGGCTGCCCTTGTTAGCTGATACTGCTGATCACTGCGATACGTGTTACATAAACCTGCGTTTCGTCTTCCATCCAGTCTATACTGAATGTACAAAACATTAGGACCTCCTTTTCATGAGGTACACTGATGAGGTGAATCTAGCCATTATTCCTTATTATTTTCCCTTATTAAATCTCTACCAGTCAGATGAGTTAGAGAAGGGTTTTTAAGTTTTGATATGTGGATTGTGCAGAAGGGGCTGCAACTCAATATCCGGAAGATGTCCCTAATATTTTGTGCATTCAGTGTATTTCCCTCAATTACCCAATTTCCATATAGGGATCATTAATGTTTCATCTTATCTAATTGTCTATATTTTTTCACTTTCATATGCGCACCCTTTAGAGCTTTTCAGTTAAGTATTAAGCTTTTTCTGCCTTTTGGCTAAGATAAACCACAGTGCTTACTCACCCTTATTTAGCAAGTTGCATAATTTATTAACATTTATTTACAGCAATGGCCCTTGGGGTTTAGCAGCAGACTGAAGGAGCGTTAAATACACACACACTTTCACCCTTATGCGTTGTCAGCTGTTTATCCAGGCAGGAGACAGGGGTGAAAATGGCAAGCTGGGGGAAGGGTTGGATGTGGTTGAAGGTGTTTGTGAAGGAGGTGTGTGTGGAGGTGTGTCAGGGAAACACACCCTCCGATTGGCCGAATCCTCCACAGCTGTTGCCTTTTGTGATTGGCTCTTTAAACCCTCAGCTAAGTAATAATGGCAGTGAAAAGAATTGAAGGGGGAAGGGCTGGAGGGGAAAACAGACACTTTGCAGGAGACTTTTCAGTCATATTTCATGGTTCAAAGGGCATTGTGTTCATTTGACATACAGCTGAGCAATGACAGTCATTTTGCTGACTTTTTAAGGGATAAACCAGTCTGTATTGTATCTGTATCTAATACAGCGGGTGAACCAGTGATATCAGTTGTATAGCGTAAATATAAGATTATACAAAACATACGTTGCCTTAATTGTCTTTTCTCTGAGTTGCAGCCATAATCAGCTGGTTACACATTTATTTCTGAAACCGTAGAATGCAAGAAATGCATGGCATGATCAAATATTATACTATTGGGCAGAATAAAGCCAAACAACAAGAGCAGCGAAGAAAAGGGACAGAGCGATAAGAGCAAAACCAAGGAGGCACGTTCATGCTGTTGCACTCTTAAAAAGAATGTGTCACCAGATTTATTCATCTGGTGTGGGGACAACATACATTTGTATTTCCTTCCAACTCAACATATGTTTTCAACAACACATATTGACACAAAATATGTTATTATTAGCATTTTTTGTGTCGAAAAATAAGACATACATATATCAGGTTTGTTAAAACGACACATCTTTTTTTGATAGTGCAGTGTGGCTGTTTCCATGACATGGACGCCTGCCAAGGATCTGAACTGTCACCACAAACAGTCTGTCCCTGCTGGACAAAGAGCTAAATGCCTCCGCCAGCAGCCACAGCCGCTGCCCACAGTGTAAATAAAGTTTGCTCTGCAGAACTGAGCACAGCTATGGGAGTTGTCCTGTGTAAACACGGACTATTGGGTATCCTGGTTAATAAGTGCTGCACTGTAAATACAACTTTCACACTGTTTTGTCTGCTCTTGGATGTCTTTCATTTGATTTCTTCTGCCCCCTCTTGCATACCTAGAAAACTTACTGATGTTTTGTAAGACATTTTGTCAATGAAAATCACTGTCTTTTTTCCCTCTTTAAAATGATCTGTTGAGGAAATACTCAAGTATAGGATATAATTAAGATGAATTGAATTGAACTTCTCCCTATCTCTGTCAATCTACTGCTCCATCCCTCTTTTCCCAGGCGGCCTCATCAGTTTCGATATCTTCCCGGAGGGCTGGGACAAGAGACTGTGTCTGGAGCTGCTGGAGAGCGAAGGCCTGGACACCATCTACTTCTTCGGCAACGAGACCTCATCTGTAAGTTCAGAGAGGAAAATGAAATACAGATATGGACAGTATTTTCCATTTAGAATAATTAAGTTTGTGAGAAAAACTTGAAGGGCAAGTATATGAAAAGAGACCAGTGCCTGCAGAAATGTGATTTACATAAATTTGAATTTGCCATGCTCATATTGAACTGTTGAATTTTTTAAGAAAAGGAATATTTAGAATAAATGAATTCAGGCTCAGCCAGGACATCTGCATACCTTTAAACACTTTGCTGCAGGTGCAAAGGGAGTTGGTTAAAGCACATCAAGTAAAAAGGAACTCCATGCACAAAGACAGCATTGCAAATTTGAGAAAACTGAATTTGAATTGAGAAAATGGAATTTGAAGTAATAGTTAAAAGTTCAGTTCAATTGTGATCACATTCAGTTTCAGCCAGTGCATTCAATTTCAAATTTTGTCTTACAAATTCAACTTTTTTTCAATACATTTATTAATCAGATTTTTTTTTAATCCAGTGGTTCAATATGAGCTTCACAAATTCAAATGTATGCAATTCAAATACAGTCTCTGCTGGCTCTAACAGTTTACTTCACTACATAGTTTCTCCTGTGAGCATTACAGGAGAGATAGATATGGATAGAAATGCCCCTTGTGTTGCTAAGATTGCAACAGAAGCCACGCCAAAGTGTTTAGTAACACAGAGATAAGACAGAGGCTGCAGACTGTTTGGCCAGGCTGAGAGGTTAAAGATTAAAGTTTAAAGGTCGTGCTTTTAGATTAGAGGAGCTGACAGCTAACTGAAAGAATGTCGATCAGTGGGTGGGTGTTTTTTTGTTTTCAGTTCTTTCACAGGGAGAGAAAGGTAAAAGGAGAGAAAGATAATGAGGGACTGTGTCATGGGGGTTAAAACATCTATTCACTGCAGTCAGTGCACACAGCAAGCTGCAGTCATGTTTGTACATAACAAGCAGTAAAAGTGATCAGTCTTCATCATTTTAATTATGCAGTCTGTCACTCTAGGGAGGAAACGACTACGAAATCTTCAACGACCCGCGGACGATCGGCTTCACAGTCTACTCTCCCGCCGACACAGCCAGGCTCTGCCGAGAGCTTTTCTTCGACGCTCCACCCAACGAGTCCTGATGTCCCGGGCTGACCGGGTGCATCAGGACCCTCCCTCCTCTTCCCTGGTCCTGCTGCCCCCCCCTCTGAACTCCCACCTGTGGCCATGGCAGGTACTACAACCAGCACCTAGAGGAGCAGCGGCGGAGGAAAAGAGAGTCGAGGCTGATTATGAACTGTTGAAAAGACGCCACTACTGAGTTCCTCCAAGCTAATGTATCCAGTGTCCGTGTTAATATGATTATTGTAAATGGGAACGAACAGCAGCGGGATCACTGCGGTATCGCATTTGGCCAAATGCCGCGGAATGTACTGTGGGATGTGATTACAGGCAAAGCCAGTTATTATTAAACAGATAGATCCCATTGCTTTTTTAAAGGGACAGTAGCTGAGGGAATGTTAAGAAATGTGCTAATGTTTATTTCCCTAGAGCTGAGGTTTTAATACTGTGCCAGAAGATGTTTGTAGCTTGTTTAGATATGTATGTATAAAATGAAATTAAGTGGGCCCCAGTATAAGATATTCTGCAATGTTGAAAGTTCATACTGCAGATTACTTTCAGTATAGAATGATATACCCGCTTTTGTTTTGCACTAATGTTGGCATAGTTTTATACCAATAGTTGGTCTAGACTGATGCTGAACACTGCTAAAGGAGAGATAAACAGAGTAAGAGAGAGAGTGAGAGAGTGATATCAAACACAACAGAAGAACCATGTGCTTGTTGCTTTGTGTCCATGTTGGAAATGAGATTAATGAAGCGTAAATGAAGATCTTGGCCTTTCCTTCTATGAAGTTGATGACCTATGAATCATTCCAGCTATTTTAATTTCTCCACACCGCTCTGAACTAGATTCGTGGACTGGATCTTTTTTTTTTTTTATAGTTTATGCTGTGATCCCCTAGAATATGTATTTTAACCTTGCAAAGTTGGTGATAGCTGCTAGAAATGAAAGAGGAATCTAGCTCGTCCTGCTTGTTGAAGAAGAAGCAAAAGACCTGAAAACGTAAACAGTGCATTGAAGTGAAGATTTATTAGATTCATATTTAATACAAAGCTCATTACTGATGGAATGAATTCATCTTTTTTTTTTTTTTACTTTTTATTTATGAACATTTTTCACATTATAAGGACAGCAAGCAAAAAGCAAACTAGAAACAAAAAATAAAAAAGCAAACAAATATGAGGTCATGGGGTGATCAATAAATCAAGGCAAATTTGCCTAATTTAAAATAAAATATCGCACATGATACAATAATTATGAAAGATCTGTCTCATTGGCTAAATAAACACACCATTTTTCCCACCTTTTTTCTCCCAGTTCTTTTTGGAGCTGTATGGAGTGGGTCATCTGTTCTAGAAGATGTAGGTGTTTAACAATATTGACAAAGAGGCCAGCAGTAGGGCAGTTTTTCTGAAGCCAATATTATGTAATGGGAATGAATTCATCTTAACCGATGAATGATGTTATTGTGACCAAGTCACTGTACAAGCTGTTATCAGTCAATATAACAACTGTTTTGAATAAAATGTTTTTAAGAGCTAGGTCATGGTCCACATACAGTATACTGGTGACCCTGTGGATTTTAACATTTGTAAATTCTATTCAGGTTTTTAAATAACTCGTTAAAAATGAGAAACTGAAGTTCTACAGTGATACAAGTTATGTTATATCATGTCTTTTCATAACGTTGGTTAGGAGCACATAGCACTGACTAGCTTATTATTATGAATCCTTGGTTTGCAGGTTGTCACTAGTCACATACACCAGTAGCAATATTATGTGAAGCTGTAACACTCCTTAAACCCTGAAGGCTACAGAGAACAAGTGGACTTACTGCACAGTAGATCGACCATTATAATAATGTGTCATTGATGATAATTGTGTGAATAATCATGTTGTCTTTGAATCATGTATGGCTAAAAATAGTTGTATTTTGTGTCCATTCATTGTAATAAATCTTTTTTGATATAATTTTACTGACCACAGTTTTCTGGTGTCTTGCTTTACTGTTTACCATTGTATCAAATGGAGCTTTGACCTTATAACAGTGTAAACAGTTATTTTTTGTTTATTTAGCAAAGGTAATAAACACAATATTTTATATCCATTCATGGCAATGAATCTTTTTGATATGCTTTTAATGGATACAATTCTGCAGGGCCTCTTTTGGCCATGTTAATGTATAAGAGTGTAGTACATTTGCTGCTATGCTTACCATTTAAGAGTTTACAGTTTGTTTCAAGAACACAAACCTGTGAGCTTTTGGTTACGGGGCAGTCTCTAACTACTCGTTCATACCGGTCTCCCCTTTCCCTTTCCCTTTATCTCACTCCCACTTCCTCTACCTTGCTAAAGATATACACATGCTCTGCTAAAAAAACACAGCTTCCACCAAATCTGTGAATCATAAAATGCTTTAATGTTCTTTCAAGGCTCAATATAAGTAATAATGGTGATCACCGGCGCAGCGGCTTGTCCACAAAAGAAAGTGCTCTGATGTGACAGGAATGAACTGAACACAAAGTCTTATGTTGAACAAATCCAGGCAGTGAGACTGACAGATAGACAAGATGCATAGAGACTACATGGAGTAGATATTGTATAAAATGACGTACAGTAAAGTATATACCGGGCAAACATGGAATAACTACAAATGACATTTCAGTGACAATAAATTCCTCTATTGGCATCAACTACGAAATGATGTAGTTCACCATCACATTGACTATTCTCAAGAAATCACAGTTATATTGTTTCTCTAACAATAGAAAAAGAGATTTAGAAAGACTTTTTTTTTTTTAGCAATTCATGGCTCGAACCCTTTTGAAACAAGGATAGTCAAACAGGACAACAAATTGAACTTGATAACCCTGATAGTGAAGTCTGGAAGGGTGTGGCAGTTTTTCTCAGTGGAAGTTCAAAATTTTTTAAGTGCAACTTTTGACTCTATTACCCCAAAAACATAAAGGTAGCAATCCCAAGACACATACAAATCTAAACAAATCATCGAATAAATAAATAGAATAAATAAACGAAAACGAGAGAATACAAACAAGGTTATGCATTTGCCAGGAAAATACGTGTAATCGCTTTTCCATTCACAGTAAAATATAAGTATTTTTCAAACGTCCATGCTTGGTTTCTTGTGTTTTGTCCGCTTCAATCCCCTTCATGCTTGTTCTTTCTCACACACACAGATTTACCTCTGCGTTTCTAACTCGCTATCCCTCTAACCTTCAGTACATTCCTCTCTCCATCTCATCAAAAAAAAAAAAAAAAGTTCCTCTTCTTTTTGTCCTCTAAGGTAATGTTTCTAAACTGGTGGGTTGAGACCCAAAAGTGGGTCATGAGATGTTCTGTCAAGGCCGCAGACAGAGAATAATTTCTGATATTGTGGTTTAGATGACATTTTGGTTCCTCTATGCAAACCCAGTTGAGAATCACAGCTCTAAGGATTGTCAACATGCCATTTCTACTGCAACACCATCGGTCCAATCTCTTCAGCCTCCATTCCCTCTCCTACTTGCTTTCATATCCATTATCTCTACCGAATTTCGAATTTTCCGCCCCGTCTTCCCGAAGTTTGCACTTGATGTAAAAACAGTGCGGGTTAAGATCACGACTCATCTGACCCGTGCTCGCACCGATCCCGTGATCCTTAAAATCTATTTGGGTGAAGTAAACAAGTGCGGGACAACTCCGAAAAAGAAGGGAAGTAAAACCGAATTCAGCGTCCACACCTTGCATCTTCCACATCTTGGTTTGGAGATCTGCACCACAACAGCCTGACAGTACATACAGGTCTCCATGCACCATGTCAGGCTGTTGGAGGGCCGATCTCCAAGCAAAATCAGACCCACAAGCTCTTCCCTACCTGCAACTCTGATCCCCCCCCCCCCCCCTGCTGGTAACTCACTGGATTTACACTCCCATCTCAAATCTGATCTTTTTCCACCTATATAAACCTGATTTTTTTTTCACTGCTGTCAAAACATGAAAAAAAAACACATCAAATGACACTTTTTCCTAATTTGACAGCAATGAAGAGTTTCACACACACAGCAAAATCGTCAAGTTAGTTTAACTCTGAGAGTATGTGAGTGTTTATATAAGTCCACACCCATTAGAGTTAATTTTAGACTTTTGAACTATGAACTCTCCAATCAACTCTTGTCAACTCCAACTAAAATTGGAAAATTTGCTGTGTAGATAAAACATAAGTTGGAAAAAAAAAAAATTTGAACACAGAATGTAAATCTGCCGTTACTCTCATCATCATCCCCAACCTGTAGCCGCCCCCCCCCCCCCCCCCCGCCCCCCCTGCCCAGCCCAGCCCAGCCCAGCCCAGCCCAGCCCAGCCCGGCCCGGCCCCTGTGCCCAGTGTGACCCACCGGGCCCGGAGCTCAGGCCTAGGAGCTGATGATCTGACCAGACCAGGTCTCGTGTTTCGTCCCTGGGTTGAGATGTGTGATCTTCACCTCCACCGCCTGCACCTTCAGGTTCTTGGGCGGGACCCGGGAGACTTTGTACGTGACCTCGTCGCCCTCGACCGGGACGTACTCTCCCTCGATGCTGAAACGGGAATAAAATTAGGATGAGGGGTTATGATAAGTGTGGTCAGTTTCATTTCATATTGTCTTGTTATTCAGACTTGGTTTTGTCTTGTTGATAAGACTTGTTTGAAAGATTGACACTGTATCATGCTAAAAGAAACATGTAAATGTACAGGAGGTGAATTATTGAAGAGAAATGCTCTTTTAATGACTTAAAGGAATAGTTCACTCCAAAATGTTGTCACACGCACATAATCCAGAACAGACTCTCCTGCTAGAGCACTGTCAATGAGGAAATTCTAGCACATAATGAGATAAATATTGGACTTTTGGACCCACAGTGCAATCTATTGGCTATTATGCTTCTATTGGAGTTATAAAACATTAAGGTGAGTAGATAATGACAGTGAAAAACATAAAAACTTCATGTTGTTGAGTTCTTAAAATGCTAACAGAGTGCATTGAGTTGTAGATTTGGAGCAGATTTGTGCTGCTGTTTGTAATTCAGCATTTTTCTCTCAAATGAGTGAACTGCTTGTCTATGGTTAAACATTTCAGAGTAGTATTGCAAAGTGAAACAAAATGAATGACTAATACGGTCCTGTCCTATTATAATGGTAGCGGCAGTGTGATAGATGTATAATGTGTGTCTGTGATTTGTCTGGGAGAAGTGTGTGCAATGCCACTCACTCTGAGATGTGAACAAAGATGTCTTCACCGCCATGGGAGGGGCGGAGGAAGCCGTGACCCTGTGACCTGGAGAAGTTCTTACACACACCTTTAAACACCGGGCCTGAGTGAGCGCGCACCGTACTGTGGAGAGAGGGAGAGAGAGAGAGAGAGAGTGAGTGACAATGAAATTCTTAATAAAAAAAAGTTACTTTGTTTTATCTTGCACTCACAGCTCAGGAGGGTGGGATGAGAAGAAAAAGAGGAAATGGGAGGACTGAGAGAAAGAGGAGGATTCAGGATCAGGAAGAAGGTGAGAAAGGGAGATGAAGTGGTGATCAAATGGACTCCCACACGCTGTCTCCTCATAACAGAAGAGATGACAGCACTCCTCCCTGTGGTGATTCATACAGTAAACAGTACAGGATTTGAGCTTTCTTCAGTCCCACGCATGCCACAGACTAGCCCAAGATACTACAACATGCACGGGTTACATTAGAGAGACAGAGTAAACACTGAGGATATAGGAAGGGCTGGGCGATATGGTTGAAATCATATCATGATAATAAGGATTTTTTTTCAATATCGATATATATCGATATGGTATATGTATGCAAAATCACATGTTAAATAATCAAAGTAATGTTCATCCCATTGAACCTAATGCTAATGTTAGGTGTGATGTCAAACAAAACTGAATTTTGTCAGAGTTTTTAAATAAAATTCGCTTGTTATCATCAATTTAGACAGCAGAATTGTGTATCACCATATCCCCAAATCACTGTATCATCACGATATGATTCCACTGAAAGACGATAAACGATAATATCGAATTATCGCCCAGCCCTAGAACTTCTAGGATCTCCTTACGCTGAATAGGTGCGGGTGCGCTTTGTGGGCAGCGGGCTCGGCAGCTCCCGGGGCCGCGGCTGCTCCCCCCCGGCCTCCCACACCCGGCTGCCCTCCCTCAGGAAGGGGAAGGAGAGGGACAGCGGGGCGTTGGGGGAGCGCAGCGGGGTCTCCGAGGGCGACGCGAGGCCCGGGTCCGCCATGTGGGGAGGGAGGAGGACGGCGCGGCGCGGTGCGGAGGAGGAGGACGGCGTCGGGCTTTTTCGGCTCTTCTCTTCACTCTGCTGACACCGCCGTCTGTCTGTTTGTGTCTCTGCGAGTCTCGTCTTTTTCACAAGGCCTGCCTCGGCGATTATCCAGGTCAGCGCTGTCGTTTCAAGTCTATCAGGAGGTCTCGCTGTGAGGGGAGGCCAGAGGGAGAGGACAGTGTCATATGGCTTTATATTGATGGAGGAGAGGAGGGTAGAGGGGGCATGCAGCGAACAAAAAGCCTATTCAAGTAGGAAACCACAAGATAAACTGCAGAGGCAATCAGAGTCTTCCCCGCTATAGACTGTGAAATAGCACAGACAGGCCTATATTTTCCTTGGGCCCTTGGACATTTCCCTTTGGTTCAGTTGTATCTGAATTCCAATACAATCCCATATGGTTATGCTACATTATTTATTTCTCAAGGAATGATACTCAAAATATAACATTCCAGATTCCCATCTGTTACAAATCTATGAAAGTCAAATCTATGAAAATATCTTTTGCCCTTAAATATCTGATCTGCGATCTGTTTTGCAATTTCTCCACAGTGATGCTGAAGGTGAGGATACGGGGGCGGTTCAGCTGATCTCTTGTCAGCGTTCAAGGGCAAATCCAGCCAGGAGAAACCATTAACACAGAGTGTCTCAACCAGCGGACATCCACACAGTAAAAACAAGTAGGCAAACAGCAAGTCTTATATTAAAGCTGGACACGGTGCTTTTTTCACTACTGTTGCTCCGCGGGCCTGCAGAGCATCATGTGGGGGGAAAAATAAGAGCAGAACGGACAAACGCGTGCATTGTGTGTGTGTGTGTGTGTGTGTGTGTGTGTGTGTGTGTGTGTGCGTGCGTGCGTGCGTGCCGTGAGGAGGACAGCAGCCTTCAAGATGGCTTTGTTGTTTTCCTGCCACCTCCCCGCTGCTCCCACTCCTCCGCCTGCATCATCATCACCACCATCATCCTCATCAAGGTTACACACACGCTACAGTACAGAACACTGGGGCTCCGGGCCGTGACGTCAGATCAGCTGCAGAACGCGCCGCGGCCGCCCGCCTCCGGTGGTGCGCTTGTGACGTCAGCACCCCATCCCCAAATGAACTGTTAACTATCCTATAGGAATATAGGAATATTATAGCGATGCCATGCGAGATTTAAAAAAAAACCACCACAAAGTATGACGAGGTCGCTGTAAACACACGAATCACACACACACACACACACACACACTCTATAAGTTCATATATATGAATATGATATGTTCTCTGCAGTGTTTTTGCATTGGCCAACTGCTGTCAGTGGACCAAAACATTAACATTGCAGCACCGAATGCGAGTCAATCCGGTAGAGTGGAAAATGATGTTCGCTGGCACCAGTCGGTGGAACATCTGGATTTGCAAAGATGAAGCTCCATAAGCTTCGGCGGTAAAGAAGGGTCATGCTTTGCCTCTCTAGCCTGGGTCCAGGACACATTTGTCCGGTCTGACGATGAGGAAAAAGCACTAATGTGTGTTAAGGAATGTGTGTGAAAACAGAAGGAATCACACACTGAGATTGTCCCGAGAGCTGAATGAATCCCACTTCACTTTCCTCAGCTGCACAAATCCCAGCACATCCATTCATTTATCACTTTGCATGGGCGTGGGTGTCCTGTCCTATATGTGTTTTTTTTGTTGTTTTTTTTTATCTCAGCCCAGGATCCTAGTGATCATCAATGCATGTCTTACGCTTCAAAGTCGTATCAGAAAAGGTTATTCGCTGGTACATCTCCGAGTCACAGCCTCATCAGTCAAACGTTACATTTTGTCCTTTTCCTCGAGCTGCCGGATCAATCCCAGCAGATGACAAGAAAATGTGGGGAAGGTGGCAGGCGATGGTGGGGAGACAATAACTTGGGTAACAACGGGGTGAGAGGTCCGCTCAAAGCCTATCGGCGCTCAAATATGGTCGCAATGTGTCATCGATCGGTTCTCGATGTACCACCGATTCAGAAAAAAACTGTCATTCATTCATTAATCGGTTATTAACAATCTATCGAGCATGCGAGTAATACGTTTTCCCAGTCAAACAACAATAGCCAGTCACACTCCCCCCTGCAGGCACTTTAGGATCTATATATTCACAGAAATGTTACTTACTGCATTGGGCGCGTTAGCGGCTTGAGGACGAGCGGTGTGTTTTTTGACGGTGTGTATTATATAACGAGTAATGAAATAAATAAGTCGAGTAAATCCGCGTAGACCGACGGAAAACCCTGATGTGAGCGGCTGGTGAGTCTGCGCAGCTGGCGGAGATTCCTATGGCGTGATGCGACTGCCTGTGTGTGTGTGTGTGTGTGTGTGTGTGTGTGTGTGTGTTCTTAAAATGACTTCTCATTCTGTGTCAAGGATGTTATCTGTTACTGGCACAGTGAGATCACTGTGGTGTTTTTCTCCCTTTTTTATTCAGACTTCTTTTATCTCTATGTTTTATGGTTTTTAGCATCCAGACATGTTTTGCATTGCTCTATTTGAAATATTGTCAGGAAAAAAGGCAGTGTGTTATGTGGTAGGTTGGACTCCAATAAAGCCATGAATGATGTGTCATCTTGTGTTGAATGGGCTGTCTTTTTCAAATATAGTTTTAGATGTACAGCAGTTTTTTGTTTTGTTTTCATGAATAAGTATGTAAAATCAAACTCTTATGTATAACTCTTAAAGTCTAAGTCTCTTGTTAAGTCTCTTAACTCTATTAAAAAATCTATATAAAAACATGACAATGACACTACTTTGAACCTAATGGTATTCCACACATGGACACAAAACAAAAATAATCACATAGAAATATTTCTGAGTTTATTAAAACATAAGGTAGCACAGTTTTGGTATAAAAGGGAAATATTCTCTGATCTCCAATAGCCTATATTATGACAAGTATTAGTTTGATATACAGTAGTTTTACTGTCTTTTCAGTAGAACTAGCTATTTATATGGTAAATAATTTTGTCACATATTCTCAATCAATAAGCTTTCTGCAGGCAATATCTACCTAAATACAAATGGAGAACTATGTAAAGGTAAAAGTAGAGAATAGATCAATAGAGAGAGGGACTACATGTGTGTTCACATGCGCCTGCAGACTGTCTTTGGTGTGTGTGTGTGTGTGTGTGTGTGTGTGTGTGTGTGTGTGGTGCATTCACATGCGACCCATCATTTTTCATTGATCAAAATGCAACTGTCTGCCCCAGTTTCACCAAAGCCAGCTGAGACAAATTCATAAACTGGCCATGCAGTTGTCACATGAAACAGCACACAGGGTTTTTGATTGTACAACAAACACTTGTGTATTGTAAACTGTATGGCGTTCCCCTAACATTTACAGCACAGAGGGCAGATCTGTATCCCTTATAAACAAGTCCTTCACTGTCCTTCAAACTGCGGGATTTAAACGGACTGCCACTAATCCCTTTTGGGATACATTTCCTATAATCACACAAAATGGTAAATTCAAAAATCACAGCAACCACTCACTCTGATGATACACGTTTTACTGCTTAGACAGACAAAACAGAAATGCAAAATATTACAAGGCTGTTAAACAACTGAGGCAGAATTTGTGCTCAAACAACCAGAGCAGATTTACCATTTTAAATGAAAAGTAAATCCACTGAGATTAACAGAGGTGACTCCCATGGAAAACCATGGGATTGTTCGTATTGTATTGTTGCACAATACGATGTTTCCATTGCATGGACCAAGTGCATTAGACAGGTGCTGTCATGTCTGACGAGGACCCATATGACAGAAATGTCAAATTTGAATAAGAAGAATGTCGCCCATGTTCATTTCTCTTGCCTTATTGATGAAACTCACTAAAACTTGGGGTGTACACACCAGTTTTCTCAAGTTAGTTTGGCACCAATGTTATCATCCAGACAGATGATGTTCAATTTTCACCCCAAGCTTCAGAATATATATACATGGCAACTGCCTAGCTGAGCCAAAAGCCATTTAATCTAGTGATCCATGTGTGTCAAACCCATTAAAGTAGTGATGACGGCATTATGATATCAAATCATTAATATCTTAAATTCCTGATTCTTATGATTTGGGGGGTCAAATTATCATGTGAAACGCAGCCATGAAACTGAAAGTTCTTCATCGATCATTCATTCAGTTATAAATATATGTGAGGATGGTTAGTGAGTGGGTTCACAGTCAGCAGGTGTGTTAGCAGTGATAGCTGTAGTGACTGTATTTACAATACAACCACCAGAATGAGTCTCAGTGTGACAGAGCTTCACATAGGGGTTATCAGTCACTTGTGCCCCTTTTGAACACTGACAGTGCTTTTCCAGTATTGGGACTCCAGGTTCCTCTCACTGGAACACTCTGGCATCGTCCATGGCAACAGGGTCCTATGTGAAGGGTGCTGTGTCCACGGCAACAAGGTTCTACGTCCATGACAACATAATCTAAAAGAGGGATAATGTCCATCAGCTCAAAGATTCTTCACCTTCACCATCAGTTCTTGGCAGCTGACTATCCACTCCTCTCTTGTTAGTCTGTTTGATCTGTTTATCAAAGTCAAAGTCCTTGTTTTTCACTTCAGTAAGGGTTTGTGAGCCTTTGCTAGCTGTTCCACCAGGACAGGAGCCCCAGCCCGGGCTCACAGATGGTCCCCTGAAACACAACAAAAACAAGAGGAAGGAGTCAGATGGATACAGTACTACTTTTGGTTAAAGGATAATTCCAGCAAACAGTGAACGATGAGTCCTCTCTTCCCTCTGAAGATTCCTGTGGTATCACGTGACTCATTTCCCTACTAGATGCTATTCACTTTCATTCAATTACAAAAGATATCAAAACCAAATTTCTGAGAAGGCCTACACTTGTTGTTTATATTGGAAATCCCCCTTAGACAGCACTTCTCACAAATCGTCCTCTGTGGTCACATCCTGCCACATCTTAAGCCTTTCAGCTGAGGAAGTGAGGTTTTCAGCTGAAAGTAGTTCTTATCAAATGGATTACAATAAAGTGCAAAGCAAGTATGTAGATGCACAAATCACACAGCCCTAATGATAACGAAACACTTATTTCCCATCCGCTATGAGACCTATCTCAAATTTTAGAAAATATAGGTAAAATGTAGGACATCTACAAAATCCCTCCAGCTACAGCGTAGTACCAAAAAAAATTATTAAAAAAAATAAAAAAACAGGAATTTCTTAAGGGATAGAGGGCCCTCTAGAAAATGGCCTCAATGTTCACCATGGCCCAAATTATCCTTTAATGTATACATTTCACAGCAAGTATTTTAACAAAAAGTGTCATCTATAAGAAGATTCTTGATATTATAAAGACTATGTGATGTGTTTGAACAGAGAAAAGAGCATCCCTGGCAATGTTAAAATGTGTGTTCATCATGGCATGCGTTCTTACAATCAGAGTGTACGGTGCCTGTTTCTTCTGCCCGCTGTCCTCTGCCGGCGGGGCGGTCGACTGTCCCGGCTGTGGCGGAGTCTCTGGCGCTGCGGCAGAGGGGCCCGTCGGCGACGTGTCCAGGAAGACTTCGTCTGTCACCCGAAAACGGATCTCCTCTCCCTGGTCCATGTAGAGGTCGTGGGCCCCCTCGTCCGTCTCGTATTCCCAAACCCAAACCTGCTCCGCTTCATCGCTGGGGCAGCGGCTAAGGAAGGCTTCATCACTCAGTAGTTACGCTAGACAATTACATTCAATTCACACTTACAATTAACTCCATTGATAGGAACGTATTCACTAAAAATGAGGTTGAGGATACAATTTGGCAGGCTGCTGCAGTGACTCTGGTGGAATGAGGATGTCGTCAAAGAAGCCCATCGTCACTGTGAAACAGAAAGGTCACCATCAATACAGTACTATCTTATCTCTTATGTGTAGTCGGTGTTTACAACAGCACTCTAGTCTAGGTTACATCTAGTGCAAGGGGAAGAGGAAGGGGGGGACTAGAGGGACACTGTGAGCCGTCAGGCCAAGTAAAGGCTGTTCAAAATGCATTTTAAGCACTTTTATGCACGATTCAGACTGTGTGGTGAAGTGTAATTTGGCTTATATGCACCAAGGCCTCCCTAGTATTCCAACAAAGGTGAAAAAGCCAAATGCACAACTGAGGTGGAGATCCACACAAGTGCCCAGAAAATGCCTCTGAAAGCCCACATCATATTCTAACAATACAGTCCAAAACAGGCATCATGAATACACAAGAGAGTAACCCATCTGTACTGCATGCAGCTCAATAGGTTGTGTAGGTGTAAATGACATTTATATTAAAAATGGGAGATGACTAACCCAGATCACTAATGGAAACCTGCTTAAATCGTAGACACTACTCACCATGAACTCCCTCCTGACTGCAGTACTTGATTTTACCAACCAGGATCTCATCAAGGAAAGGGTGAAAAACAACGTATCTGAAATGAACTGACAGAAAGACCAGGAGAAGATCAAAGTGAATCAGTAGGTAAGAGTTAAGTGGAGTAACTGCGAGTCAAGAGGGGATCACAGAGATTGCAAAACAGAGCACAATAATCAACCTTAACTCCTATAAGTGGAGTATACAACACAGTGGCAAAAAGGGGGTCACGGCTTTGAACCCCAAGCCTGACCCATATCATTCTGTAGGCACATATGATATTCTGGCAACCATATTAGTACTGGCAATATTACACTACTTACTGCAGCATGTATAAGCTTGTGAACAGACAAAAATGAATGTGTTTTATTACCAGATGGGGAAAAAGCATTTCAGCTGTTGCGCTCCACATACATGCTTTCTATGTCTCACATAAGGCAAGACACATTACAATCAGCTTTCCAAAACACTTGTGCTGCAACTGAATAGCTAGGTGCAGCAAAGCCAACTGTATCTGTATTAGTGTTTCCCTCAGAATGTTACTCTTGGCAGGGTGGACCTCTGAAAGGATATTTAGACCATATGACACCCATAAAAATGTCATTTTTAAGGTGGGGTAGAAATACACTCTGAAGCGTCACTGTATATAAACCTTAATCCAAGTTATCCTCCTCATCATCATCCTCATACCTTTAGTGTGTGAGGCTCCGTCTCCTGGGAATATATAGGAATCCTCCAGCTTAGTGATGTCATACAAGCAGATGCAGAGGCCGACATTGAACACCACCTTCAGGGAGGAGACAGTTTAGCTAAAGCCAAACACCATGGCATGTCATAACTCACACATGCAGGAGAGCACACACACACACACACACACACACACACACACACACACACCTTGTTGGCCAGTTTCTTGTTGAGCTCTTCAGATATGGCGTCGTTCAGCTGCCTCTGGAAGTTCCATGGAGGAATCCTGACCGTGTCGACCATCTCCACCAACACGAACATGATTCAGGCTCAACTGTGAGGGCAAACAACACGACTGAGATACTTTTTAACCAGCTATTGTAACGTTACAGTAACGGGAAACAAATTGCTTTGAAATTGCTAATTACGTTACCCGGTCTTATTAAACAACCCCAAAATGAGTTTACAGACAGTTAACTGAAGCTGCAAGTCTGAGCTGTCAGCCTGGCAAAACGACTTTTAGCTTACCTGTGCTTACTTTGAGGTATTTCTTCTTTACGACAGCATTTTCTGTTTTTCTTCTTTAAAACGTACTACTGCCAATAATAATAAAGCATCAATTCTATGGTTCACCAGCTAACCAGGTACAACAATTATAAGAATCTCCAGCAAAATCGACATTTCTCCACATGTGATTAACTGCGACAGTAAACTATCGTTTACGGCGTGTCGCAAATTTAAAGGCACAGTGCACTTTTTATTCCGAAATCATGTTGTCGTTTCCTTTTGTGAATGCTTCAATTTGCACTCGAACTACAATGAATAATTCCTCGGATGTTCTCATTGGACTGGTAATAGATTTACCTGAATCCTATTTTAATGTAGATCCAAAGTCAGGATTTGTGTACTATTCAAATGTAAGATGCAGCCCAATCTCTCCACCATCGACTTTAATAATATGCTGCCTTCAGTTGCTGCCGGAATTAATGCAACGCACAAGAACGACCCAAGAAAGTGGGAAATACAGCTGTCAGTGTAGTTGTATTTTACTGATACCAGAGTTGCCAAGATGTCATGTTTCGGGGGCAGACAACATGGAGGCTGTATCAACAACTGATGTTAAAAGTTGTGTATATAACAATTTATGAACAAGAACAATTATATTCCTTATATTTTCTCCTCTTCATTCTGCACAAAGGAACTCTATGTCACTTGATTTCTAAAACAAAACAGCCACTGAAACAAGTTTTGTTACAGAGTACTTCATGCAACAGGTTGTATTTATGACTTGCAGAGCAGGAATAGGAGTTTACGAGGAGCACTTGAAGGCAGCCTGGATGTTAAATAGTGGATAGGCAGTTGATGGGCAGTCCCTATAAAGAGGCTGACAAGCAAATTACCTAATCATTGAAATCATTAAATAACTAAGAAAAACACAAAAACATCCACTTCAGAAATGTAATCTTTATTAATTTACCATTTATGTCGTACATGTTGAGATCTCATTTTTAACCTTGCAAGCTATAAAACTGCAAGCATTTTAAATCACCTACGTTTACAAAATCAAGACTGAAGTTAAAACAACAGAGATGGAATTGGTGAAAGGGGTGTTTATCACTATGAAATAACATGGCAATCACAACAGCTGTTCATATTAGATTATTACATTTTCATGTGTGTTATATGTGAACAAATCACTCCTGTTAATGGATCACATATTGAAGAATTCATTTAAAACACATGAGAGAGAGGCTGACCAGACAGAGCAACACCTGAGTACAAAATGACACACTGGGCATGCTGGAGGTCAATGCCGTTATGAACAACATTATTTCATTTGTCACTTTACAGTAGCGCTTCAGAAACTCAACGACCCGAACCAGTGAACGACAAAGTATTATCTCACATCACAGTATAAGCAAACCGCTCCACAAGTGCCTGTTATGAATGAATGTGTAGACACAGGAAAGAGAATGTGTGTGTCGAAGTTAGCAAATGTTTTTGAAGATGTTTCACTATGGACACCGTTTCAGGAACTAATACCCTGTTCATATTCATTTACGCACATGGTAGATTTTGAAATGTCACATGATGGGTGCACAGTAACAAATTCAGTTTTCCAACAAAACTGATGGAGAATAATAATTTTCTAACAACCCAGGTGTTTGAGCAATTATATTCCGTTTCATTTTTATATTTCATGGAGTATTTTCATGAGGCATCTTTGGCAATTACTGCAATAAACAGATCAGGGGTGTTTGAAGTAGTTAACCATCAAAGTGCTGGGCTTGACTAGAGGATAAAACAGTGTTTGTAATGATCCTGAACGCGTTGAACAATAGGGTTTATGTGCTTACACACCACATATATAATGAAGAACTAAAATGGAGTCATTCGTATCCAACAGAAAACAAGTCTTAACCTTGGGCTGCTGCTGTCTCAAATCACCTCCGTCTCTGAAAACACTTACAACCAAAAATCAAAAGAAATTAAGAAAATGAGGCTAAACCAAGCCATCACGAGTCACCTTGATAAAAACAACACTCCCTTTTCATTGTCAAAGCGCTTAGACGTCCACCCAGCAGCAGCATAAAAACGTTTCAACTGGTACACTCAAGTACCGAGAATCCCAAAACATGGAGTACAACCGACGGTTACAATGCGACATCTGTGCTTCAAGCGCTTGTAGCCTTTGGTTGCGACCCACAATCGGCATGTCAAGTGGTTTTGCGAAACTATTCGATTAGGGAAGGGGAGGGCAGAGGAATACGAAAAAACTTGGCTTTTGGAGATTGGAGGTTAAATCATTACATTATGTTACAAGGGGGTCACACACAGAGCAAAGGGCTCTGCATTTAGACAGGCAGCGTACAGCATCTCTCCTGCTCCCTCTATACCTTTATATATATGTTTTACTATATATGTACACACCCCTATACACAGTGCAGCTATATATCACATCATTTACACGCAGCTCAAAACTTAGTGACTTTTAAATACATGGAGATTTGCCTTAGGAACTATGGCTAATAATTCATCCAAAGAACCTGCTGTTACTTCTGCGACAGTATAACGGAGAACAGACAGGACAGATAGATTTATAGACTTTGTGCATGAGGAGGTGAGGCCAAACAGCACTTAAATGACTTAATTGACCATCCACAGAAAAATGTAACCACACCATTTAAGTGGCACGATCTAGATACATCATGACCAAACTTAATACCAGAATGAGCTTGAATCTTTAACTTTGTACGGTCAAATTCAAATCTATCGATAACATGATCTGTTGTATGTCAGTTATGTAATGTCACACACAGTGCAGTTGGATGCTAAGGAGCGACGTGTTTGCAGAGGATAAAGAAAGCATGGCAAAGCACACATCAAACTACTTCTCTAACTCTTATGAAGTGCTAGCGTACAGGCGTCCGGACACTAGATTGTGCGTTAGTTTCTGTAAGAAGACAGCAGGCCTTCCCACGATATAGAGAGGGCCCAAACCCCAACCTGACAAACACATTCGTCCCATTAAAGCTGCTCTTTTGCCACGACAGGCAAGTGATGCTTTACACCAAAGGATAGCAAAGGGACAGAGGCAAGATCTAATGTTTTAATGTTGGTGAGACCAGCTTTCTCTGGACGGAGCGCTCACTCGCTGCTGTTCAGGAGACAGTTTGGATTTCCAGTGTCCATACACAACATCCGAATTTCATTTGGACAAACAGGGCAAATCTACAGTGTCTCAATTAGCAGGGATGGGACGCTCTTCTCTGTCGCAGCCCCAGTTAGTGATTTCCGCTAATAAGACAGGCTAGTGCAGCTTTAATGTCTAGCGATACCAAACGCATAACAGCCTACTTCACCGAAACACGTCAGGTTGAGGTTTGGACCGGGCGAGCCCGCCTGAGGACCTGGCGAAAACACAAAGAGGAGGGCGGGACGCGCGAAGAGGGACAGACAGACGGGAACGCAGACCGATGTTGACCCGACAGGAACAATCACGCGTCGCACTCAAGACACACAAAGGACAAATACGGATGGAGGGAAAATATGGCAACACTAGCGCTAAACACAATAGCAGCGTGTGTTCTGGTTTGTTGTCCGACCCACAGAGACACAAGCGCACACAAGAGGTTTTCACACAACGAGATGTTACATCATGCAACAGCCCCCCCCAAAAAAAGAGAAACGGAGAGCATGGGAAGAGCAGCAGGGAGTGGAGCGTACCGGGTTTAGCGTGTCGGGGTGAAACGTACGGGAGTGGCATGTGAACCGCAGGCCGGGTGAGCTCTCTGGGTTCAAAACACATTACAGGGCAAAAGGGGAATCCACAAAATCCTTATTCTACGTACAATAAATATGTCAGGCCTGGCTATCCAGGTACAGTGTGGAGACTTGCTTGTTTCCAATTAACTTCAAGTCAATAGTTCCATCAGACTTCCTGACGTAACACGGACAGGTCTGCACCTACTGGACGAATACATTCATTTGAGGTTTGCCAGCTTATTTAACTGTCTGGATGGAACAAGTGGAAACGACAAACACCGACAGAAAGAGGACAGGAGTGTGTGCTGGATGGGATGCTGTGCGTGTGTGTGTGTGTGTGTGTATGAAGGAGTCGACTGAATACGACGGTCGATGAACAACAAATAAGCTTGACAAATACGATTTACACCGAGGAGTGCTGCCAATATACGTTTGTGCCCGTTTATGTGCACGTGTGTGTGTGGTTCTGCCTGCCGACCGGGAGTGCTTTCACAGTAATCTTCTCTGTGTGTGCGCGTGTACGTGTGGGTGTGTGTGTGCGCTTTTCATCTGTACAGCGACCTTGCGAGTGTGTGTGTGTGTGTGTGTGGGCATGTGTGTGTGTGTGCGTGGGCTGCGTAAATACACTTCTACAGCTGTCCCTACACCAGCCGAAGCGCAAAGAAATCTGCCGTTACCATCTACCGTTCCCCCATCGTCTCTTCCTCTTTGCGAAGCCCCTCCCCCCCGCCTTCGGCATATCCAGGCCCACATCTCTCCCCTTCATAACCCCCGCCGAGGCCCCTCAGTCGGCCCCGTTCAGGCCCCGCCTCCCTCCTCGCCGGCGATTACTGGAGCTCCTTCATCCTGTTGAGGGCGGAGCCGGCCTGGAACCACTCGATCTGCGTCTCGTTGAAGGTGTGGTTCAGGGTGATGGAGTCTTTGCTGCCGTCGCTGTGCTTGATCACCGCCGTCACGGGCTGGAGGAGGAAACAGGGGGGCAAGCAGAGCCGATTTATGGACTGAACACCACTGGGACCGTGGTGGTCCACCTTTGGAAAGGTGAGACCAGGGTGGAAATCATTTTGGACATTTACATGCACATCAATACCCCGACTAGGGGAAGTAATCATCTTAAGGCAATATTTTGATTACAGCGTTTACATGGTTCAAAGCAAAGCATTTTCTCTAATAACCCGGTTTACACAGATTAATTTTATAATCGTCTACCGCTCACCACTCCACCGCACTGTGGCATGGTATAATAATAATACAACAATAATAATAAAACATCCAGGTAACTGCATCTGGTGACTGACATGCACACCCCCACAAAAACAAAAGAAATCTGATTAAGGCATTTACATGCCCCAATAAAAAGAAACATTGAGCAGAAATCTAGGTGTGTTAACTGGATTATGCTTACTATGATTATGACCTTATTCTGATTAAGATAATCAGATAAAGAGATTTATGTGACAGCTTCAATAGCCTTAATCGGGTTAAGATTAAATTATTAGTGTGCATGTAAACGTACTCATAGTCTCAAAGCAAAGAGGAGGCCTACATGGAATTCAGGCTTATGTTTAGCTTTTGGATAATGCTAGGTGAGGTTAGACTGTACTTTGGATTAATGCTCGATTAACAGTGAATGTTGCTCACCTTGCCGGGGGCAAAGGAACCGAGTCCTGTGATGGAAATCTTGTCGTCGGGGCGAATTTTGTCGTAGTCGTGGGGGTCGGCGAAAGTCAGAGGCAGCAGGCCCTGTTTCTTCAGGTTGGTCTCTGTGATCAGGAGGAGAAAAGAATGCAGAGAGATGGGAAAACAAAAGAGATGGGAGAGAAAGAGAGAGAATAAGGAAGAAAGAGTGAGATATTTGCTCACATCGTACTTCCATTTCGTAAACAGAGAAGGGCTCTCTGCCTCAGTGGAGCGGATCTGTTACATAGCGGCACAAGGTCATGGAGAACAATGCACACCTTCTGTGTCCACGAGTGTTTGTGTGTCTGGATGTTATTGACTAGCAACAGGTCTCATGATGAATTTGCTGTTCCCTCTCCACAAAATCCATGTCACAGAAAATCGATTTCCTCAAGACCAGGTGACGTTGAAAGCTTCAAACTGTATCTATCAACATCTCTTTCTTATTTTTAGACAGGGGGTACGAAACTTATCTATTCATAAGGTCTCCAGGTGTTAAGGAAATACTCACACACTGTACATACTGTACACAACAAATTCAATTTTAACTATTTCAGAGTTAGCATATCCCTGCATGTCTCCAGTGGAGCCGGAATGTCTCCAAACTGTTCAGAAGTGTACGAGTGACATGATTTGGGTTGCGTGTTCTTCACCTCGGTGCTGTGAAACGTACCGTGGATCCTGGCGAAGCTCTTGACGATGATGGCGCGTCCTCCCAGGTGCCGGGGCTCCAGGGCGGCGTGCTCTCTGCTGGAGCCCTCGCCGTAGTTCTCGTCTCCCACCACCACCCAGTTCACTCCGTTAGCCTGGGGAGAGGACACCATGAGACAAGGATCAGAGAGAGCCAGACAGATGAGACAGAGGAGGCCGAACCATCACGGTGTGCTGATGTGGCTGAACTGTATTGGGAAAATTTGTAACAACATAGGTAGAAATCCAAGTAGGGCTGTGGGATTATGGCTAGAATGATAATCCCAATCATTTTTTGATCACAATTATAAATCATATTAGTTATATATTAGTAACGATGATTTGGGGATCAATGTGTCACCAAACTATTTCAAAATAAACAGACACCCTGCCCAGTCAGCCTCACCTTGTAGTGGCGGGCCACGTCAGGCACGCCGCCCCACTCTCCTGTCAGCTGGTTCTTGATCTTGTTGATGGCGTCGTTCTCCGTGTTGACCGCGCCGATCAGCAGGTTGTTGGAGATGTTGTCGAGGTGACCGCGGAACTTCAGCCAGGGCCCGGCGGCGCTGATGTGGTCGGTGGTGCACTTGCCCTTCACCTACGGCAGCGGAGGAAGAGGAAGAAGGAGCAGCAGGAGAAGGAGAGAGGAAGAAAACAATAAAAGAAATAAAACAAAAGGCCAATCAACCATTAGTACCTTATTGTTCAATGGTATTCCAGTCACTTTTGTACAAAGGCTTTTGAAATACAGCACAAACAAAAACATCCAAAAAGTTGTACACGGAAAGATCTGCTCCATTAGTTTATCAATCCTCCACCTGGTATACCAACTATTCCCATTCCCCCTATAACCAAAGCAATAAATGCAAAAGACATTATTATCCAGGCTACTCTTGAACTGGGAATACTACCACAACTTCATTCCCTCCCATCCATCCTTTCCTCACCTTGATGAGGATCCTCAAGTCCTCCAGGTCTTTCCCGTGCCACTTGTCGAAGGGCTCCAGCAGCTGCAGACGGTTGCTGGAGGGGCTCACATCCACCTGAGCAGCGGCAAAGCAGGATCAGACACTGAGCGTTTCAAACCAAACAGGTTCATCACAAAGTGTATTTCAGAGGATAACGAGGCAGTCAACTTCCAGATCAAAGAGAATTTTATTGAACCAAACGACCCTGTTCGTTGCAGCCTGAACAAGCTTTCATCAGGCTGTCAGTTTACACTTGCGCACCCTTTCATATACAGCTGCATACTCTTACTTGGCTACGACACGGGATGTTTGCCTCAATAAATGTCTGCTTCATCTGCAAGTCGAGGGCTCTGGGATCCTTCTTTTGAAATTCTATTCTAATCCTGATAACCGAAGAGCAGTGGATTCATGTGGTATCCAGAAAGCACACTAGAACATTTGTCAGTGTCATTACAAAGTGTTTTCCAAAATGGAAATAAATGTCTGTGATTGTTTTCTTGTGTGCTTGCTGCCGTTTTCTTGGCCTGCTTTCTGGACTGTCAAAAGTAAATATTTTCAACGTGAGATCACCTTGACGCCGCCGCTCTCGGCCGGCGGGTGCTGGTAGGTGTCCTGGCCGGGGTCGAAGTCCCTGGAGGGGAGCTCATCGCCGGTCGGGGGTTCCAGCTTGAACTTCTCTCCGTTGGCAGCGGTCAGGTAATCGGTCTCAGGGTTGAAGTCGAGGGTCCCGGCGATGGCCATGGCGGTGACGATCTACATTACATTACAGGCATTCAGCCAACAGCAACAGCAGAATACGTTTAAATTCCTAGATCGGTTTCATTCACAGTCTAGTTTACTGCCACACTCCTTACCTCAGGGGAGGTGACGAAAGCATGGGTAGCCGGGTTAGCATCGTTCCTGCCAGTGAAGTTCCTGTTGTAGGACGTGACGATTGTATTCTTCTCTCCTTTTTTCACGTCCTTCCTGAAGAAGGTCAAAACACGGAGCCGGTTAGTCAGGTGTGTAACGTTTAATGTACATCGCTCAGTTTTGTCATCAGGCTTTACTCGGCCGTTATGCTCTCTGTGCAGACTGTTCAAAGAAAGTAAAAAAAAAAGACCTTTAAGAACGAGGTGCGTACCTGTCCCACTGTCCGATGCAGGGTCCACAAGCATTGGCGAGGACCACTCCTCCAACATCACTCAGGACCTTAGCCTGAAGAGGGACAAAGCAAATTCCAAGAAATCATTTCCAGGATCTTTCAAAATCACACAAAATAAAGAGATATACAACAAAGACAACCATGACTTTGGTTTCAGCCTTCTTCGATACAGAAATAAAGTATAAAGGTGCCACAACATCTTCAAGGAGGTTACAATACATTAATTTTAGAGCCAGTTTAACAACTTAGTCAAAAAGCAGAATGTTTTATGGTGAAACCGCTGAAAGGCAATAAGGTTTCCTGCTGAAAAAAAACAATAGACTAGGACAAACTATCCAGTACTACAGGTCACAGGTCATACTCGAGTTTCAGTTCACATTATTGAGATTCTGACTCACATATCCGTCCCTCTCGATAGTGGCGCGGATCTGTTCGGACCCAGGGGTGACGGTGAACTTGGCCTTGCACTTCAGGCCCTTATCCAGAGCCTGCTTGGCCAGAGAGGCTGCTCTGCCCATGTCCTCGTAGCTCGAGTTGGTGCAACTGCCAATCAGACCTGCCGAGGTCACAACAGACCAGCAAGAGTCAGGTTGCATGCTTGTAAGGAGAGAACGGACATCAAAGAGGAAACTGAAATGACGGCGAGTACAGTTACAGTGGCAGATATAGGACTACTCATCTATTTTTAATAACACAGCTTGTATATGAAAAGGGAGGAAAATAGTCTTGGAGAAGTCACCAAAAGACCAGCAAGAGTCAGATTATACATCTTGAATATTGTAATTATATTCTACTCATATTGACAGACTGGAATTATATTCTATTCCATATACATTCTGGGATTAAGTCGCTTTGGAAGACCATCGGCTAGATGACAGAATTGTAATGTAAACTGATCGTATCTGGTCAATAACATAGCTTGTAGAAACAAAGAAGAAAATATCAAATTTCACAGGACAAAGCATTACAGATACACTGGTAATTTAATAGGACTGTCACAGATACTGACCAACTTTAACTTCCAGAGGCCAGTCGCTCTTCTTAGCGATAGCCCCGATCTCAGACACAGGGTGGGCCAAGTCAGGGGTGAAAGGTCCGTTGATGTGGGGCTTCAGCTGTCAGAGGAGCAGGAAAACAAGGCATTTAGTAATGAGGGACAATCACAATGTGGGTCTTGGGTGAGCATACTGCAAAATATTGTTTTGTGAATAAAAACATTTACCAGAGGAACAACAAGGGGCACTTAAGCAGCCTCATGCCCTGCCATAATCACCATGATATATTAAAAATAACCAGTTATGCTGATGAGGACACTAATTAAGTTAAGTAATGTATTAATTAGCAAATATTTCTATGTCAACATGCTTGTCTTCACATAACACATGGGTGGTATTAATATGAACTCTGTATCTTAAAGCATTAAGGAGTTATTGAAGATTCAAGAAAATCTGTTTTTCCTCATTAATATGCAAATTTATGCAGGAAGGTGCTCCAAAATTATTCAGATCATCTACTCTATTGGGGGTATTTGTGGTGTAAGCATGAAGTTTGTATCATGTTCTTGAGTTACTGTATTCACAAGAATGTGTCTCCACACAGACACAACACCACCATGACGGTGGCAGGAAATGAAAATAAGATAATGTTTCAGGTTATATTAATAATGTCAGGAAACTAAGCCTGAGTGTTTACTGACCTCGCTCAGGTTAATCTCAATGACCTGGTCGTATTCACAGCCCTTATCTGGGACCAAGTCATCCTTGAACTGGTCAGCCAGGGAGGCAATCTCTGAGACAGAGTGAAGGAGAAAACAGAAAATAAGATGGAGGCAAGATAGAATGAATGACTACTCAACATTACGGAGACTAAATCTGGTGTGCAATCTGTGGCTCAATATAGAGGGTTTCAGGGTGTCTGGTTGTCCATTACTGACCTGCACGGCCAGTTTTCTCCATGTAGGTTCTCATGCGGTGATTGTAGGGGAAGACAGAGGTGGTGGCTCCGATCTCAGCTCCCATGTTGCAGATAGTGGCCATACCTGGAAGATGAAGGAAAGTGACATTTAAGTCTAAGAGCAAACTAAATCGCACCAAAGTCCACTTTTTCCCTAATCTAGGAAAAAATGTGGCTTGAAGCACTCCATATTCTTCCGTTTACACTATCGGCTCCATATCAAAACCCGTAGGGTATCTTTTACATTTAAAACCTTTGATGCGTTTCATCCTCACCAGTGCAGGAGATGGAGTCGACTCCAGGACCGTGGTACTCCACGATGGCCCCGGTGCCTCCCTTCACAGTCAGGATGCCAGCCACCTTCAGGATGACGTCCTTGGGAGACGTCCAGCCAGACAGGCTGCCGGTCAGCCTCACTCCAATCACCTGCAGAGAGAGCAGAAAGGGTTAAAAAAAAACAAAAAAACAGTAGAAAGAGACATTTGTGATAGAAATCAATGGTAAAAGAAGGAGGAAATGTAAAACTTAATGACATCTAAATAAAATAAAATCATAAGATATGATATCAAAAGATGCAAAGAACTCACATTGGGACACTTGAGCTCCCAAGGGATCCCAGCCATGACGTCAACAGCGTCAGCTCCTCCCACTCCGATACAGATGGAACCCAGGCCGCCGCCATTGGGTGTGTGGGAGTCTGTACCGATGAGCATCACTCCTGGATACGCGTAGTTCTCCAGGATAATCTGTTAAAGAAAAGGGAAAAGGGACATGCTTTTTTGGGAATAAACCTTTCTTGTAACATTGAACAAACTGGAGTATTTCAAGAGGAATATAAACCATTGACCCAGGACTGGAATGTATCTCGAGCACAAAAACAGTTTAGGATTGCAGTGATTCTATGTAAAGTGTGTGTGTTGGCACAAATTCACTGACCAGAATTTATAAAGGAATGTCCATGTGATTATTCTGTCATCTTAGCCTTTTGTTAAACAGGCAGTGTGCCTGAGCTGTAACCTTTTTGATAGTCTAAATCCAGAGACAGGTACAGTCCAAAATATAAAATTCCTGCCTGTTGCAAAACTTTTTCTCATAGCATCATTTTAAATCACAGCACCGTACCTGGTGGATGATCCCTGAGCCTGGTTTCCAGAAGCCCACTCCATATTTGGCTCCGGCGCTTGCGAGGAAGTTGTAAACTTCCTGGTTCACGTCCTGAGTAAGAGTAAATGGGGAGGAGTTAGGGCTTCTGTTGAGATATTTTCAGTTAGGAGTATCCTTTATGTAACGCCCAAAGAATACATTTGGCTGTAGCCCTTAATTCCAGATAATCCCTGTCACTCAGTTTGACCTCCATTCACCAAGCTGAATGACTGGCACATGGCTGAGCAGCCAACTTGGACAAATGGTCCTCATATTTTGAATCAGTCTAGTAGTTTCAACTGTGACTCTGGAGCCACATGAATCCCCACTGGCCGAGGATCCAATCCCACCACACCTGTCTGCGTCTTCCTGCTTGTTCCCTCTTTACAATTGTGTGAATACATACAAAAATAACAAAAGGCGAGTGGACTAAACAGTATCAGTAGTATGTATAGTAGTATGAATACCAAAAAAGCATTGCACACGCCTTTTATCCTTTCAATCTGCCATCTGGGCTCGATCAAAACTCATTATATAATCAGTATGATAATAATAGCATACAATATACAACAGTAGTATTGATAGATGTGAGAATCAGCCAGTGAAAATCACCTACGCCTAGCCAATGGGACACTGCAAATAGAAAAGACCTTTGCCCCTTGGAAAAAATTAAAATGAAAATAACCACTTTTTCATAAATTTAAATAATTTCTTTCAAACGAATGCATGCTTTTGACAGTTCATAATATACTGCAGCAAAGTGATAAAACAAAAATGTGAATTCTAAATTAAAACTGCGAAGTATAAATTGGCACTTGCTGCGCTCCAACTAATGAAGAACTATTTTGTCAGTATTTGCCTTAATTCCGTCACATATCTCCCTCCGTTCTGCCATCTTTACCCCTCATCCTTTCCTCATCTCCCGCCTCCCACAGCACCTTACTTCCTCCGGTGTGAAATGTACCCGTTCTGATTCCCTTCACCCCTTCCCCTCCTCACCTTAGCCCTCTGCAGGTCCTGGGCCCCTCCGATCTGGGCCTCGATCAGGTGATCACAGTGGATGGTGGAGGGCACGGCCACCTTGGGCAGACCGCTGCTGATGAACTGAAGCATAGCCATCTGAGCCGTGGCGTCCTGCATGGCCACGCGGTCCGGGCGCAGGCGCAGGTAGGTGCGGCCGCGGTCGATCTCTTGGCCCGCCGGGTCGTCCAGGTGACCGTACACAATCTTCTCAGACAGAGTGAGCGGCCTTTTGAGCCTGGTGGGGCGGAGTGTGGACACGATGAGGTAAGAGTTGTGTTGGAGACTGAGAATTTGTAGGGTTCACTATAACAGGGTTTCCCTTGGGCTATAAACACATACTGATGAAAGAAAATGAAACGGATGAAAGCAAAGGCTAAATCATTTCTTGAAATAATCTTTCATGGTTTTTGGATTCTACTCACATGCTTCCATTTTAAAAATTCAGCCCAAAAAGTCAAACTTCTATCTATCCAAATCCAAACTTTTTTTTTGCGTATGTATCCCAGTTAATATATTCTATGTTTTGTACTTCTGGAGAGTAATTTGCATGGAGAGTAAAAGGCCTGAACACCAGTGGCCAATGGCTTGCCAGGATGGCAAATGCTTGGTGGCCGACTGTTGATGAATTCATATTCAGAACTGTTAATCCAAGTCAAATATCACCTCATTGCCTCTAAGAATTAAACAAGCCAGCTACAGCCAGACAAAATGCTTTTCCTATTCCTGGATGACAACCAGTGGTCGGGTCAGTGAGAGGGGAAATGCCTGGTCATCTAAAATTAGCCCGGTCGGGGGGTCCTGCTGGCTCTGAGGAGTCAACACTGTAAATGTCAAAAGATTTACTATCCCGCTGTAATAAACACCAGCCATACCTCATAGGCCTGCTTGTAAACAGTAAGGACCTTGTGTATAAGGTCGTGTGCATTCATGAGTCTGTAAAAAGGCTGCTGCTGACCTCTTGCGCACGATGTTGATGTTCTCGTGCATCTTCTCATAGTTGACGCTGGAGCCGGGCTCAAAGCGGCTCATGGCCACCTTAGCCTTGGCGCTGAACACCGCCGAGACATGAAAGCGCCTTGCCCCGGTTCCAAGGGCGAGCTACACCAGGGGGGAGAGAAGACAATTCAGAGTGTAATGACACCGTAAACACAGTTTTATGGTACAGTTTAGGGACAACACTTATCAGGTTTTACAACACATTCAACTTTGAGTTATAAAGACTGGGGAGAGGAAGAAGACAATTAAATTATGCAAGAAGGGGACCGCATGACCAGGAGCCAAGGCAAGTGAAGACAGATAGATGGCCTAACAATCCTTCAGCCTGTCTTGCACCAGACACTGGAAGTAGCACCAGTGAAAGTGAGTCAGGAAACAATGCTGTCCTACCAAGGAAAAAGGATGTAACTTCAATTTTGGTCATAAGGAATTTAGTCATTTTTGATACAAGGAAAAAGAGAACCTCATACTTAGTCACCAAACCAACACATTTTCAAAGACATTCTGACTGGGCAATAAAACATATATAAAGCCGTCTTTTCTCAATTTCACACTGAGTAGTTACTGCCTTTTGCCTTTAACAGCACAGTAAGTCTCTATGTGACCGGATTTGAACCTGCCACTGAGTGATCCTATGTGATATAGGTGGGAAATGTTACCTTCTAGCCAGCTATGGTCAGTTGCCTAATATCTACCCTTTAGTCTTGATATTCAACGGAAAATCACTCTGCTCTCAGAGTAAACTGGGTGAAAGTTCATCTGACTCATATTTCAGGGGTTAGGCTGATCCATGGGATTGTTATTGCCAGGCTGATACAGTGAGTGGATAAAACAGTCTCCTACGCTGTAAACCACACAGCTTCACCATAATTACAGAAGTTTTGTTAACAGAGGTCAAACCATTTAGGCAACATTATCATCTTACTCCTGAATGGTTGGTCTTTAGAAGATGCCCTCATGATACACAAGATAACCGCAATGATAGAGATGTAAAAAAAAATCAAGGCAAACAATCAGGTAGTTTCAATAAAGGCTACAGTAAAGGTTTTTGCAATCTCCATGTGATACAGATCAAATGATTATCATAAAACCATAGGCAGTATGATGGCGTTATACATTACTTCAAACAGAGCGTACACATTATACTAGGCCAAGTAAACCAGATGAACACGTTATTACCTGCCAAGTATTCTGAGTAGGCTAAACAGTCTGAATAAACCAGCAGCAGGATAAGGAATGTTATCCACCTCACATTCATGCAAAAAATAAACCCAGCATTAAATTAGCACAAGCTAGCCTAGACTACTTCTGTGTAGCACCAACCAAGAAATCACACAACAGACAACAAAAATAAATGCTTGTCAATCACCATGACAAGGATATTTTCATCGTCATAGACATGACGTACACTTAATACTATGTGCTTAGTTGAACTATATAATGAGCAAAATAGGCAAAAACTAACGTCAAATTATCAAAACCGTAACGTTATCCCTGCTAAAGACAATTGGTGCTGAAAGGTGCAGGAGTCGTGCAGGTGTCACGGCCTAACGTTACCTTTAATCAGCAACATACTGTGACTACATGAGCAAATGCTCACCGAAAGCACTGCGCTATTCAAGCTAGATATACACCATCTTATATAATTCACTCTCCGCCACAGTAAGCCCATAATGCGCCTTGTCATCAACCTCAGTCGTCTGTTTGGAGACAGGAGACGAGACAGTGGAAGTGCGCACTCAGAAATTCAATAACCTTGCGATCACCTTGCTAACATCTGGACACTCCGGGCCGCTTACGGCCACTGTTTAACTGAATGTGGACCGAAATCAACGTTGTTATCAGTAAAGCCGAGAGTTAATGCACAGTGTTGTCAAGTCGGGCGTGTTATAACCGTTACAACACATTGCTATCAAGAGTCAAACGGGGACACTGTGACCTGACTGAAAGCGGCGCGGTGGAGACTCTTCTCTACATTTATCGACTATCGCTAAGTCTTAAGCGATGGAGACTGTAACACAGCACGAAACCTTTCGAAATTAACACATGTATTCGATACCAAGACGGTTGAAGATCTCTATTTATGTAAAATAACGTTTTCTTACCCGCAGTCTAGTAACTGTCAAACAGTAAGACGCCATTTTGTTCACTGACAAAGATGAGTGTCGCTGTGATGTGACGTCAGCGCTGTTATTATAAAAGCCCGTTATTTTATTACTGTGCTGTGAGGAAAACAGTCATTCTCTCATTATGTTCCTATGATCATTTTAAATTTGGATAAAATATTTTAAGACGTGAAAGATTAAGCCGAGTGGTTTGGTATAAAAATATATATATATATATATATTATATCATATATGCAGTTATTATTCTTTCACTAAAATCCTTGTCTGAACTGAACATCTTTGAAAATTTTAAGTTTCTAAATAATGTCTACATGCAACTACACCTTGCATATTCTGTGAACACATGGAATGCATGAGAATTTTTATATTGCAGTATTACATTTTTATTTCCGTTTGCAACATAGATGGTAGACTGAACAAAAACATTCAATAAGTTGAACCAACTAAAATTATTGAAGTTTGCAAGTGGAACAATTTGTTTGTGTATTATTTTTTATAACATTATGTTCTCTCCTTCTAGAAATGGAAAAAAAAATAAACTGCCACAGCATAAAAGACGCACGTATTCCGTTACATTCGCACAAAAAAGTAGATTTTGTCTGTGTTCTAAAAAATATCCTCCAAATTATGAATAGATTTGGCATGGTCTGTGCAAATAATGTGATGTGTTATTGTCAACTAAATGTTTGAGGATGGGCACGTTTTCATTCATACCATTAAAGCAATAGTATCCCTTAATTATGGGAGGTATTAGGCTATATTTAAAGGGACTTTGGGTAAAGTCCAGAATTGGTGTAAACACTTAAAAATACTCATGTGGAAAATCACTAACATGAAAAGTACTAAGAAAAGTAGTGTGAGGTACAGTAACTAAAGCAGTGGTAATTAGTTACTCTCCACCTGTGTCGCCCTCAGAAACCACCACACATCATTTAGCTCATTGAACGTCATTACCCACAAGCCCTGCTAAATGTCATATTGCTTTACTTGCTGAATGGACGCTGCAACCCAATAAACTCTAGGTCCTCCCCCATCTCAACCAATAGAGACTCTGTTGCTATCACCGCTTATATTTTTAGCAATGGTTCAGCACCGCAGCAAACTACAAATATCCCTCCGCCAAATAAACTAGAGCACGTTTTCCCAGTTTGGAATAATCTGGGGGGAAGCAAAGTTATTTTTCTGATCTTTGGTGCAATTTAATTTGATTTTATGAAAACATATTGAAGCCACATAATCGTGCATTGTGTCTGGAAGTTGGGCAGCTGAATATTTGAAATAAATATATCTATTTTTTTTATAATTGCTCTGCTGGTTTATATCTCATAGACAGGGATGCCCTTAGTGGTGAAGTGGCAGCAAAATAGATGCATAAATCATTTGGAAAGGCTAATAACGCAGCGCCTATATGATAACATCAAGAAAGTAGTTCCTGTGTACCGTCACGGCGCTGGGGGTGTGGGCGAGTCACACTGTATAAATACGCCGGGTTGTCAAACAGTAAAGTTTTCTCTGGTCGCTCCGTGCTAACTGTCAGCCGAGGAACAACTGGGAAACCCTTTGCCATCTCAGAATTAGGGTAGAGGTAAACCCGAAGGTGAAATACCTGTCTGCCGACGAACATTTAACAGCCAGTGACTCGACAAATCACCTTGAAATCCGCGAAAACACAAGGGAATTAACTGAAACGCAGGAGCAGAAGTCAAGCTTGGCATCAGTAAGTATAAACAGTATCTTCAGTCGTGCATGAAACAGGCTAATTGCATTTTAATATGTAGTAGGCGCGTTTATTCAGAACAGCATGTCGTCGTTGTTGTTGTTGTTGTCCTTTTTTTTCTTTCTTTTTTTTACAGAACAATCCATCAAAATGCACTGACTGTAATGAATGGGTCTGTAATGGATCTGCCATCCATTTTAGATTCAGATTTTTCTTCTTCTTCGCCAGTGGATTTTTAGCTGAAGTGAGACACCAAAAGTCTGCTCTGCCGTCATATATATATACCTTCGTTTTATATGTTGTTTATGCTAAAGATGGACTCTCCTTCATTTTCCGAGTACAGCCTCGGTCTACTGCTCGATATACTGCAATATTCACCACTTAATTAGCTTCATAATTCAATTCACAGTGACAATTTGGTAAGAAGGGGTTCTCCAGTTGCATGTCGGCTAAATGACTGTCCTTTCTGCTCCGGTGCCTTCTGATAGACATCGAAGTAATTCCCACATACACCTTGCCGCTTTATTCTCTGAGCTTGTCATCATCCATGCAAAGTTGGATCTTATTTTCTTGCATCTCAGCTTCCCTTGCATATTCATGCCTATCTATGCCATCTGGCAGATAGGTGTGCAAAATATTCCCATCTCAACGGGCCTGTAAACAATAGACCATTTGAAGTTATTTTTGTTGCTATTGAACAGGGAGCGTCCAGCTAGCCCATCACCCCCAAGGAAAAATCACAATAATATTCCTGTAATATTTGAATAGGGACTTAGTGTGTCTGTGGTGAGTTTAGTGTGACCTATTTATGGCATTTTCTTGTATTTTTGATTGTATCACTATAACATTCCTCATACATCCCTCCATAGATTTATAGTTTAACTGTGATGTATCATATCTTCATAAAATGTATTGTAGGATTGCTGTAGCTGTTTTTCACATGGGGTAAACGCAGATCTGCTGGCTCGGATGCATCGCAGCACAGATGCACATATGCAGCTCTGACAATGAGCCAATGTAAACAAATATATAACGTACAGCTCCATGCGATTACACTGTCGTGACCCAAAACAAAAGCAGGCCTGTAAAAACGAATCAGGCTTCTTCATCCTGTATAACAGGTCTGCAGGTGAAGATGCAAGGGGCTGAGAGGTGATTTACGAAATAGGCTAGTTGGATGTTTTGGGGGGAATTGCAAGCCGTGTTTGTTATTGAGAGCTTTCATTGCACTGTTGTCGCATCAAGTCTGCAGATTTTAAGTGAACCCTGCTTCTAATGACATTGAATGACATTGGATGTTGGATATTTTGATGCCGTCACTTGGTAAGAAGAGATATGAATGCAGAAGCGAAGATGCACTACCCTAGCTGTGTGGGGACTCAAAGCCAAAGGCAGCCTGGCTAGATTTGTGTTAATAATGGCCGTTGCAGCTGAACAGATGGATGGACTGATCCTCTTGTGTTCAAAAGATCCTTTCCTACAGTCAGAGTTGAACTCATCTTCAACTTAACCTATGGGGGGGAGGGGGGCGTGAACAAACCGATCGGATTTCATTGTTACAGATGCTGCAAAATGGGGAGAGTACCAATCCCCCAGCTCCCTTCCATTTTCCCCTTCAATGTCACCTTTTCCATTCTAGGCGAATAATACATAACGTTTTAAACCGCCGTTCCTGGTGCCTATAGGTCCAACCTGCACACGTTTATCGGCAGTAACATTAGAATTGGCTTTAATCGGGCCCGTATTTCCAATCTTCGTCGCTGAATCCCACCTGGCATGGAAGTGAATGTGAGTGAATCTGAATTGTTTATGTGTGGGGCAGGTGCGGGGCGGGGGGAGGCGAGCGCACGCGGTGATGACGTTGACGGTATTGCATGATGGGAAATGATGTTTTGAACACTCAACAACTGCCCTGCCATTTTACACTTATCCTCAATAAGTCTTGTGATTTTTTGGGGGGGATTTTTTTTTTTTGCATCACTACAAGCTCACATTCAGTTTGATTTTGCATGGTGATAAATGGTTTCTGTGTGTTTCAAAATGGCAACGCATTTAGCAGGAGTGACTCTATGGGATCGGGTTCAGATTATAAAGGATTTATGGAGCCTAGATCACAGCATCTGTTACGTCCATCAGTGCATCTTTCAATTGACAGGGACACAATATAAGCTGGTACAAGTATAATTTCCATGTATGTGTTATTGAGGGGAATAGTAGCTTGATAAATTGTTTTTCTCACCTTTCCTTTATAGAGACAAGGGAGCACCATCTCCTTTCATGTATCCTCAAATCTTCCCCTGGTTCTTACATGGTAAAATAACATTTCCTTCTCCTTTTTTCCTCACAGTTGGGACCTGACATCATTGTTGGACATTACTGAGGAAGAAAACAACTGGTCTCTCCCTCCAGCCTTTCAGGAAAGCTCCTAAAGGCTTGGACTGCGACCCCTGACCCTGCCTTCAAGGTGCCTTTACCATGGTGACAATAAAAGCATCATACACTTTACAATAAGCCAGAGAGAAAACCCCCGTTTCCGCTGTTGCATCGCCTCGGTTTCAACACTATCTGAAACGCTTTGCTACCAAGACAACGCCAACCTGGTGCAGCCATGCATCTGGAAGTGAAGGTCGCCCTCAACTTCATCGTGTCCTACCTGTACAACAAGCTGCCTCGCCGTCGAGCTGACTTATTTGGCGAGGAGCTGGAGAGGATACTGGTGTCCCGCTTCGAGGGCCACTGGTACCCCGAATCCCCTCTCCGGGGCTCCGCCTTCCGCTGCCTTCACCTGGGAGCGCCCAGGGACCCGGTGGTGGAGCTGGCTGCCAAGAGAAGCGGCCTGGACACGGAGGAAGTGCGCGCCAACGTTCCCGCCGAGCTCAGCGTGTGGATCGACCCTTACGAGGTTTCCTACCAGATCGGGGAGAAGGGAGCCGTGAAGGTGCTGTACCTGGAGGACCCCCCCAGACTCGGGAGCGAGGGCGAAAGGGCCGACGGGGTGATGAACGGAGACGGTAAAGGAGACGCGGAGCTGGAGGAGGCCAAGAGTCTGGGCTTCAACCCGGACGCTCAGGTGTTCGTGCCGATCGGGGGTCAGGTGTCCCCGGTCCTCCTGCCCTCTCTCTCCAGCTCGCCCACGCCTCTCTCGGCCCAGTCCTGCCCGGGGCTCTTCAGCTACCCGAGCTCCAGCACGCCCACCGACCCCGCCGCCCACTCCTCCAACACCGCCACCCCGTCTCCTCCCAGCGGGGGGCTGCCCTACCTCTCCGCTCAGCAGCCGTCCACCGCTCTCCCCGGCGCCCGTCCTCCCATCCAGCCCATCACCTTCACCACCGCCAGCTTCGCCGCCACTAAATTCGGCTCGACCAAGATGAAGAAGTGCAGCGGCTCCGGGTCGGCGGGCGGCTCCGGCGTCGGAGTCGGCGTGCCGCCCGCCCAGAGGATGCTCTCCCGCTCCCCGACCGCCATCTCGGCGCCGGAGCTGCTGAAGCACAAGCCCCTGTCTCTGTCCTTGCACTCCCTCGGCGGTCCGATCCCCAGCCAGCTCTCCCCCAACGCCAAAGAGTTTGTCTACCCAGGATCCCCGGGGCCCCTTTACTTCGACGCCGACACCCAGCCCATGCAACCTCACGCCAGCCCCTTCCAGCCCCCGCACTCTGTCAACTCCCATCCGTCCTTTGACCCCTTCTCCAGCCCTCCTCCTGCCCAGGGTGTAGGCATCATCGGCGGCAGCGGTGGAATCTCCTACATGGAGAAGCCGCCGTTCGTCGAGGGTTTAGGGAGCTACAACCTGCAATATCCTAGCCAGTCCTTCCAGCCTGTTGTGCTGGCCAACTAAGCCTTTACTTGTAAACACGATGATGATGATGGGAGTCGCTGTAGCAGGAGTTGCGTATAGGACGGTGATGCTCCAGATATTTTCAGTTTTTCTAATGGAATTGTTCTTACTACTAATACAAGTTAAGAATTAGTTTTACTACAAAGACTTACAGTACCACATCCACTGCGTATTTCATGTGAGTTGCTTTGTTCCTCCATATTACACACCCACCCCCCCACCCCCACCCTGCACCTTACTGTTCCCCCTCATGTTTTGTTTGTTGGGCGGGCGGTGGGGGGGGGTAAGTTCCTTTCTACCATGAGTAGTTGCCAATCTCTTAGTGCAGAGATGTTTATTATTTTGCATTGAATGTTAATGTGAGGGAGATTGATGTCCTTAACTTGAAGTCTAATGGACCCGGTTAGTATAGCAGTATATGTAATAGCTCCATTTTGCACTGCACTGTCATGCTGTGAAAAAGGACCTGGCCAAGTCCTGCAGGGAACGACGGCTGTGGAAAGCTCAGCACTTTGCACTGCAATCTGCTCTGCCCTAGTTGCCACAAATACAGAGAGGGGGGCTGTGCTGTCTCGGTGTGTGTGTGTGTGTGTGTGTGTCTGTGTAGTCCTCCGGTGTTCGCTGTTCTGTTTCGTCGTAGCTTATTGTGATCGAGACTCGTCCTTTGTATGGTGGGCCTGTTTAGCCTTGAAACACACATGCGTGGTCTGAGTCTGTGTTTGTAGTCGTTGCCAGTCTCCGGCTGTATATCAGAAGCGGTTGCTTATCGTCAACTGAAATACTGTGTACATGACAGGGGTGTGAAGGAAGCGAGTGCAGTGGAGGGAGCTTTAGGATGTTCAGGCAGCAGTGTAGGGGTATGAAGCTTTCAGGAGTAGTTGCTGCTGGGAAGGTCAGGAAACCTTGTTGAATGTGAAAGGCAGATGAATCTTTGCATTTTAGGAACGTACCGGTGTGCTGATATCTCAAATACACACACACACACACACGCAGGGATGTAAATAACGGTTTCATACATATACACAAATGGACAGACATGCACACACACACACAAACAGACACGCGTGGGATGCATGCATAGGATTCCAGTCAGCAGTGTGTGAAGGTGAACAGGCAGAGTAGGAGGGGAGGGGGAGGGGATGCAGCAGTTAAGCAGTAGGGATTGTGATAAATGGCTTAGCATGACTTTGACTATGAAGGAGAGGTCTTACTCTGCGGGGAGAGGAGGATGAAGAAGGGGGGGGGGGGGGGAGTCAGAAGGAAGTGTGAGACGGAGGCAGTTAGAGGGTTTCGCCTCCTTGGTGGCGTCCAGGGTGCGTTGGCTTAGAGAGCGACACTTTGAAACCCAGAGCACGTTTCTGGTGAGCTTAAATGGTATCGAAGCCAAAGGCTCGCACTGGTTCTTAAATTATCTCTGTTCCCCTGGCCCTTCATCTTACAGTTAAGGTTGTTTTCTGTCTCTTTTCCCAGTCGCAGCGATCGGCGATGTGGACTAACGTACAAAGATGAATGTTCTTTGTTGACGTTTGGCTTTTGTCGCTTTATGGTGACGCCTTGTCAGATCTCTGGCAGTCTCCTATTTCTGGCAATAGTAAGTTGACCTGCCCGGGTCCATGTGATTGTGGGTTAGTCACTAGAGGGGAGGGCAAGCCCGACTCCCTCAAATGTCCGTTTTGAGCTGTCCAGCACTTTATATTATTGGGCTCCCGAGGCCGCGTGTGTCCCCCGCCGCCTCGGGACGGAAACGCTCTCATTCCTTTGCCCTCGGTTTGTTAATGGCACATTTCGTTCCAGCCGTCATGAAATGCTTTAGAGATTCAAAGATGAACTCCATTTGTACTTAGATGGATCACGCTGGTGGGGAAGTGTTCTCAGTCTTGTCCGTTATTTGAATGTTTTCTAGACTTGTGCCCATAAATGTCTTTGTATAAGCTGACCCAAGGACCCTTGACTTGTGCTCTGTGACAGTTTGTCATATGCATGCATGCAGTCATGCAAGTTTTATTTCTTGTTTTTTTTGTTTATTTCCTTTCAAGGGGATGGGTGGGGAGGTACACATATCTCTTTATAAATGTTCTGATTGTGAGGGAAAGATGCATTTATACATTTGTTTGTAATTTATTTCCAAGTTTTCTATATTTTTCTTGTTTTTGCAGAAGAATTATCAAGTACATTTGTAAAGATAGAAATTACAATATAACTCCAGGAATATATATATAAAAAGTTCTTATGTTCAAATTCTTTGTTTAGTTTCTTATGTGCTGAAGTTATTTTTTCAACAAAAAAAAAATAACCATGAATATATGCAAGTTGAGACAAAAGTAAAGATGTATAGAATAAAGTATTGAATGTGTATTGTACCTTGTACAGCATTTGTCTAATAAAAGACGGGTAAATGTATTCATTTTTCAAGTTGGATTTTTGGAGAGTTTCAGAAGTGAATGTTTACAATGGGTTTGTGTAGGAAAAGATGGCTAATATCACTTTTCTGTGCTCTTAAGGCAGTCTGACAACACTATACTCCCTGTTCTCATAGGCAGTGCATTTAAACCAAAAACCCCCATACATTTCAAATACATTTTTTGAGGCTACCTTTTTATTTGAATTCAATGCATATTTATGTGTATCTGAAATTCTCAGTCAGTCGCCCCTCCAATTTTTCCCTCTGCCACCAAAACTCTCCATCACTGACTGTTTTTTCTTTGCCATACATCAATACCTCTAACCTGTTATTTTTGTGAATAAAATGGCTTCCAACTGCGCTCTCACACAAAGAAGCCGCTGCAAGTCTGCCATTTTATATTTCACATCAAATTTCATTTTATTTCACCTCCTTTTTTTTTTTTTTTTTTTTTTTTTTAAATTGGCTGTCCTCTCCCCATCAGCCTGGCCCACTGGTCCTGATACTATAGCCATATCCCAGACTGTCTTTGCTTACACAGATACTCACCCTTCTCCAGTGCAGTGTAATGCCATAATTTCAAATGCCCTGAGGGAATCAAGGGGTTTCTACCTCTCTTCACCCTGGAAAAAAAAAATCCAATATATTTCTTCAATAAGAAGACAGTGTTAACGGCAGGTTTTGGAAAGACGAAGGAAATGAATGTGCTGTGAATGTGATTATGATCAGTAATTAGTCAAGCCTGGTTGAGATGGCCTGTGTTGGAGGGGAAACCGCTCATTTCATTGTGTCTTTCTTTAGAGATTTTTTGGTCTCATCCAAGTCCAGATGTCCCAAGTGTCTCCAGCTTCCTCTCTCGCTCTCATATTTTCAATATTTGTCAGATTACTCTGTGCAAGCAGATGTGTTTAATTTCCTGCGTGTACAAAGTGGGTCTGGAGGTGAGAGGTGGTTTGAGGCTGAGTGGAGATCAATGATGGCTAGATGAGAAGGGAGGGGAGGGGCGGGGGGGGGTCTTGGTCTTGACTTTGTCAGTTGGTTGTCATTGGATGATCTTCTCCATACAGCAATTAAAAATGTTTTTTTTGGTCAAATCTACTCCAATATCAGGATATTCCACAACCAGGGTTGACAATTACTGAAGAGGAAAAACAAGAATTTTCTATTCTGATGTCCTTTGCTTATATCTATGTGTGCATTTTATTTTGCACTTTGGAATATTTTGTTGTCATAAAAGAAGTTTATTTTCTATGTAAGATTTAACATTTAAGAGTAAATGGATATAATTAAAAGTTCAGATGATATATAAATATAGTGCTTTCTTTTCTGCCTGTATTTTGTTATCATTTTTCCTATTTTGTATCTGATCTGTACACCCTGTAGATGTATAATGAATCTTTCACTACTGAAATGCAATGACCTGTTTTCTGTGCTGCCCCTTGGGAATGGGGAGTTACTACTGCAGTTTCTTATTGTATCAGATTCTTTTTTAAGTTTGTAATAAAAACAGAATGGCAAAAATAAGCATGGAAAATAAGCTGATTGTCTCGTCCTCATTGTCCGTGGGTGTGTTAGTTATGAAATGCCTATCAGAGAATGAAAGAGATAATAAAGACGGAGATGAATTCTGCTCCTTTCCACCTCACAGAACATTTGCATGCCATACCCGGCTGATGTTGTGCTGCCGCTGAACATTTTGCACATCAAAGATTAGGAGAAGTCGATTCCCGTGTTGTTGTTGAGCGAGCCTCGGATTTAAATGGCAGGGCCAATATGTCCTGCTATTGCAGTAAACAAATTCAAGTGAAGTTTGATCAATAATTCAAAGCGAAAAGATGAAATCCTCACATGGTAAACAACCAGATTGCTCACCAGCCCTCTCAGCTGGACCCGTCCCAGTAGATGTTACCTGATATTTCATCATCTAGCGGAACGCCTCGGCTCTATCTGCTCCCTGTGTGTGTGTGTGTGTGTGTGTGTGTTGAGTGTGTCAGATGCGGCCGAGCCAGGTCGCCTATGGCTCCCTCATGTGAGGTGAATACACTTGGCCGTGCTCTCTATAGTGGCGTGTAGTGGTTTGACATTAACATGCATGGCTGGGCTCCTCCTTGGCTCTCCTCCGCTCTCCTCCATCTCTTCATCGCCCACTCACTGCATCCCATCCTCCCTCCCTCCTCCCCTCGGCTCACATGTTTTGCTGTATCTCTCCCCTCCCTCTCTCTCTCTCTCTCTCTCGCTGCATCCCTGGTTTTCCCTCCCTCCCTGACTCTCAGCCGTCCATCCCCCCCCCTTGCCATCTTGTTTGCCCCATCTCCTACCCCCCCCCCCGCTTTCTATCTCCTCCCATTCTCCTTCACCCCCTTCCCGCACTTCCCTCCCACCCTTTCTGCTCTCCCCCTATCACCACCCTTTCCTCTCCTCACTCCCCTCCATCCTTCCAACCAGCCGCCTAATCCCTCCCTCCCCGTTCCCACCGCCCCTCCCTCCCCTCCCTCCCCATGCTCTCCTCACTTTTCTTCTCTTTCTCTATCCCCCCACCCCCCACCCCGCTGGTCTTTGAGGCTGCTGCTGTTACGCAACATTGCTCCCCTGTGTGTGGATGTGATCATTACGTAACATCTCCTACTCCTCTGGAATACTGATGAGCGGGAGGACAAGCGAGGAGGGGACAGCGAGAGACACAACAACAACAACAAAATCTGTGTACATGTGTGTATTAAGCGAGAAGGAGGCTCATTTGTCCACCACACTGTGCACCTGTTTCTTTTTTTTTTTCTCTATCATCATCATCCTCTCTTTGTCTCTCAGCATCACAGCGTGCCTCCCACCGCAGCTGGTCGATGACTCACAGCAAGGTCGAAACGAGAGCTCACGTTTCATTAGATCCCATTTTATTTCATATGCATGATACAAGATACAGTTAGGACATGGTACTGCCATCGCACGTATCCTATACTTGGGTAGGACAATAAAAAACACAACAAAATGCATCTTTTTTTATATAAAAAGAGAAAACAAAGCAAACCCTCACAAATAAACAAACAAAAAAATACCATTAAAAATTTATTTAATAGACAGGTTTAAATATTTTTTTCAGGAGTATTGTAGCTATTTTGTATAGTAAAAAACGGAGACTGCTACATATGCTGTTATATTAATGACCTTGATTTATAGTCTTCTGACAGTACCTTTAGTCAGCCTGGTGCACAACACTTTTGATTTGGTTAAAAAATAAACTAGAAGTTTCCATACATCAACTACTATTATGTATCAACAGCATAATGTAGTCTATGTCAAGTTTGAATGTCAATGCAAATAAAACACCTTGCTGAATGTCTATTATACTGGACCATCAGGAAACTGAAACAAACACAGAGTCTATCGAGAAAGCACAAAAGCACCGACTTGTCCAGTGTATCTAGATATAGATCAATCTTTAGTAAATAGAAAATAATCCACACAGTGATCAAAAGAATCCCTTTTCAACTGATGTTCGCCCCAAGGTCAAGCTGACTGCACGAGGATGGGGCACGAATATGCCAGTCATGAACAGAGGAAGTCAGAGCGGTCGAGCAAAGATGCTCTGTCCACTTCAGACAGAACATCAACATGTACAATGGGCCGTCGATCTACCCATCCAATAGCATATGTCTAGTACAATGTCAATTATTTTCAGTGATAGTTTTACAGACATAAGTACACTTGGTGTAAAAATGTTCAGGAAAAAAATCAAATAAATGACACAATTTTACTGGGTTTCATGCATTAGAATCCCAAACTACAGGGGATCTAAACTGGAAGCACAAATGACTTTGGGACATTTCTCCATTTAGTACATCACTTTACATAGAACATCATCATTGAAATAAAACGAGCATTGAATAACAGAGTATTATTGCCACATGTATTTTTCTTTCCAAGTTTACAATGTCGATAATGAACACAAGCTGACTGATCACAAAAACCCATCAGCCGAAGACACTTGAGATATTGAGTCCCATTGCTTAACAGTCTGTAACGTATTTACTAATTTAGACACAGACTCAGCCACTTTGGCAAAAGAACTTGTTCATCGTGTCCGATTCAAGGTTTTGCTAAATGGAACTAAGCTGCATTATATGTGCTCTCTGTGTCGACAGCGCTGCTGAGTAGCCCCGCGAAACTTTTGCATGAATCCAAAGATTACAAATTCTTAACATCGCTTACTGCTGGACCGTTTAACAAAGAAAGTGTTGGATGAGGTAAATATGAACCTGCCCTGTCCTTGATATATAGATATTAAGAAAAATAATCCCATACAACTCTTTTTTTTATATAAAGCTGTTTTCAAAACAAACATCCAAAAGCACAGTTTACCCATTGAAGTCCCTGCGTAGTCATTGGTTCCATTAGGAGTATTGTTCCTCAAAGGAAATATAATAATCTGACGTATTGTTGTACATCACAATCAATAGATGCATTATTACCTTCAGAATAATTACAGCACTCATCATAATGTGACTATTTGGCAAACATAAGGAATAGTATTAGGTTAGTAAAGACACAGACAGAATCCCTGTCTCACAGTTAGGGAATAAAAGACCATGACATAGTCATTTATTTACAAGGTTTAGGAGCAGTCATCTTCGGGTCTGGTAAAAAACAATCCAGCCATCACTTCACTGTGACGAGGCAGGCAGCGGCTCTAGCGCCCTCTACTTGCAGTGTGCAGTAAAATAAACATCCCTACATATAACATACCCCTCCACCTGTGAGGGCCCGGGAATCACCGAACATTATGCCTTCATCAACAGCCAATGACCTACTGAAAAAACCAAGTCCTGCTCGTGCTCCGTGTGTAAAATCTTCATCATTTGGGGAAATCCCAAACAGTCTTGTTTTAGAAATTGCTTGTGAGACTCTGGAGGCTGATCTGAGTTTAGTAGAAAAGGAAAAGAAAACACAATAGCTTTAAACTGTGGGTCATGCGTCTTTTTTTTCTCAGCTACTGTGTCTCCCAAGGTGGTTGTGGTACAAATAAGGTACCGGCTCACCACCGCTATAATCCTCACACACTATGTGTCTAATCTTCACACACTATGTGTCGCTTTCTAAGGAAAGAGTGCAAAAATGGTTAACACGCAAATACACACACATATCTATGTGGTGCAGGGAGATGACTATATATACACAGAGTTCTTAAAACACAGTGTTTGTGTGTGTGTGTGTGTGTGTGTTACAAGCAAAGGCAAACATAGAAGGAAGAACTGTGAGTGAAACACACCACTAGCTGACTCTTCTCTTCTGAGGGCCTGAACTCTTTGCTTCCCTCTTCCTACCCAGACTTCACCTCGCTTCAGGTCTGCAAGTGCCACTTTGAATCTGCTCTATTCACGTGTTCATCTGTTCCTCTCCTGCCCTGTGATGAATAAATCAAGATCTTACATGCCCTTTCTTCTGAGCCTAAGCTGAAGTATTTAATAAAAAAATAAAAAAAAACAGGACAGACACGATCAGAAAGTGCACACAAGGGAAGGGTGAGGGACAGGAGGAGGAGGAGTGCACCTTTCAATATACATAACTTATAGCTGATGTTACTCATGCTTTGGTCCGCTTAGAAACTCATTGCTATGCAGTGATAAAAAAATGTGTAAAATTTAAAAAGGCCTGCGATTCTTTTGTATCATCCTGCTCTTCTTCCTGACTTTCGCGAACCCGTCTTAAGACAGACCAGTAGACGTGTATGTTGTTTTCCCTGTGTGTTTGACCGTGGGAGTGTCCAGAACATTTCCCGTCCTCTCTGAGTGTAGGAGCCAGGCGCTCTCCACAGGCCCTCCTGTGACCACTGCTCCCGATGTAGCCGCCTCACTGCCTCGCCGGTGTGGATCCACGGCTCCGGCGTCCCGTTAGGAAGAGCGACCGGAGCCTGACGCAGTGACCGGGGGTCAGCGAAGACAGCAGTGCAATTTTAGATTCCCTTGGTGTTGGTGTCTGTGTTGTATTCAGTGGGGGAGGGAGTTCTGCTTTTGTCTCATTGATACTTCATTGATTTTTTTTTTGTTTCCAAAGTCCTTTACAGCGGGCCGTACTTGGCCTCGTAGCGGGCCACGACGTTCTTGCAGCGGCCGCAGTCCTTGCGCAGCTCGGCCACCTGCTGCCGCAGCGCCGCGTTCTCCCGCTCCAGGAAGGAGGCGCGCACCGTGATCTGGTTCTCCTTCAGCCGCCGCGCGTCACGGGACCGCTTGGCTGCCATGTTGTTCTTCTTTCTCCTGGACCAGTATTTGTCATCCTGAGGGAACGATGGCAAAAGAGAGAGAGAGAGAGAGAAAAGAAAATAAAAGAAGGAGGGGAAAGGGATGGTTGAACATGACAAACATCAACCAGGGATTTGAAACAAACGAACATCTGTGTTGTGAAAACATCCCCCCGCCTTTGATCTCTAATCCTCAACAAGCCGCTCATTCTGCTTGCAAATGCTGGTGTACCGCTTTAATCTCCACCAGCGCTGACCAGGACTCTGGCCTGCTACCTATTAAAATTCTCACTGTCTGGCTCCCAACACATAATGGCATTCTGACATCTTTGTCAAAAACAACCTCATATCACATTGTATCTGTTACAGTCTCTGAATCTATCAAAACACTCAATTTACTAATTGCTAAAACTATTTCACTCTAATCTTTCAGTACACTTAATAAATTATTTGTCCACTATGTCATTAATATATCATTATGGCGATCACCTATCAACAACCCAGACCTGGATTAATTATTAATAAGTGTTAGTCTACCAGTAGTGAAAGGTGGGCGGGGTTTGCAGTTTTGAAACAAGTGAATTAATTTCCTTTGTGCTCGTCAAGAAAAATCAGATCAGCTTTTTCAACAAGTCTGTCTAAATCAACCCACCTTCTGTTCATCGGGAACAAAGACTTTCTTGGCCTTCTTGATCATGGGCTGCGGTTTCAGCTCCTCGTCAGAGAATTTGTGTTTGCGCGGGTTGAACAGCTCTCCTCCCGGCACGCTGGACAGAACCAGGTCTGTGGGGTCCGGCTGGAAATTTATATCCACCTCGATGGCCTCTGGGTCAATGGGGGAGGGCGTGTTTCGACCGATGGTCTTACGCTCTAGGAGGGGGAACAGTGAGGAGCACAGTTAGAGAGTGAGCTTGGGCTACAAGAAAGGCCACTCCAATACAGGAAATGCCCTACATACTTCTGCTACTATCTTCTATGGGGATAAGAATGGCACTAAAAAACTTCTCTGAATGCTTGCTAAAACTTGAGGGAAACAGATGAGATTAAGTGACAGAAGGTTGTGTTTTCCTACATTGAGACAAGTTGGTTTGTGCTGACAGTGCAGTCTGCAGGAGACTTTAAAGAACTCTGAGGTGGACTCACTGGATTGTAAGAGGACGATAACGTAAGAACGAAACTACGACCGGGGTCTAAAATAACAGAAAACTCATAGCTGTTTACCCAAGTCTCTCCCAAGGACACTTGGTTTCATTCTGTCAGGTGAAATGAAGGGTTGCACATGTAGCTGTGCTTCTATTTCAGTACCATGTGAGCTCCAACACACATGGCACTGCACGTACTCCTATGTGCGTGTGTGTGTGTATGTATGTGTGGCAACAGAAGAGCACCACACTGCATATCCTTAGTGTCCCTAACAACGTTTTGAGGGATTGAGAAAAACTAGTTGATTTTCTCACTGCCAGCCAAGACTTTGCATTAGCATTAACATTAACACTGGCACTTCCATTGTAATTTAGCTTGTAGATTATCGTGGTCCAAAGGTAATGAGATACTTTTTCTACACAGGTGACAATTCTAGCTGTCAGATGCAGTTTAAAATAATGGAAAATGTGGTGATGCAAGGTTTCTGCAGGTCACAGTGATGTGTACTGTACATATAGTACACTGTGTCATGTTGGCCATATGCCAAACATGTAAAGGCTACTTCCTAATTTTGGGTGTGTCTCTGCAAATGTCATGTATAGATAACGTTATGCCCGTGTCTACATGTGTGAACATGTTAAGTGTAACTATATATAACGACGGATAGTGCTTCAGCTTGTGGGGAATGCTTCAGTGTCCAGTAAAGCTTTATGTACAGAGTTTAAGATTCTGAGCCTCATAGAAAACTTGATATTGATTGATAATAAACAGGATTTGTCTGTCCAAAAATCCTGGGGAAAAAAATCAAAAAACACATTTCTGAGCTAAAACGTGCAGCAACCTGAAATTTTTTAAAATCCTCCGTGAATGTAAACCACTATAAATGTAAACGGAATTACTCACCTGTTTTCTTCTCCTTCTCCTTCACCTCCACCTCCGCCGCAGCCTCCTCGGACACAGACTCCTGTTCTTCTTCTTGCTCTTCCTCCTCATCTTCATCGTCCTCTTCCTCCTCCTCCTCCATTTTGGCTGGCTGTAGGGTAGTGACCGTCACCGCTTCCTCCGGCTCTGAGGCGGCCGTGGGAGTGGCGGTGGCGGCAGGGGGGGGGGATGCTGAAGCTGAGACTTCATCAGTGGCAGCAGCAGTGGTAGTAGTAGTAGTAGGAGCCTTGGGGATGCTTTTCCCTTTGTCTTCCTCTGGGGTCAGGCTCTTCTGCAGCTCCTCCTCCTCCAGGCTCACAGGGATCCCGTTCTCCAGGAGGAACTCATCCAGGTCCATGTACTCCAGGTGGAAGGTCTCCCCGTCATAGGGGATGGTCTTCTCCCAGATGGCCGGGGTCAGGGAGGCTGAGACTCCTCCTCCTCCTCCTCCTGCCATACCTCCAGAGCCTCCTCCAGCGCTGCCGCCTCCTGCTCCGCCACCCTCCACATCCTCAGAAGAACACAGCTTCTCCTTCTCTATTTCTGCAGTAGAGAAAGGAGGGAACAGTGGTTTTATTATTTGGCCGCTTGCTGTGAATTAAATTTGTTTTCCTGTGCACTCATGACTCCAGGGGTCCTTTCAGACCACACACACAGATGGGAAGGTGGGAAGGGGTGGAGAGAGGGATGAGGAGGTGTGGTGGTGTGCCAGCCAAATGTGAGTAAACAAAGGTGGGTTACAGCCAAAGTGCCTGTCACTGAGCCTGAAAGTAGAGCAAGAAAGACTAAAAGAAAGAATGAAGTGAAACGAGAGACAGAACAAGGTTTCAGAGAAACCAGAGAAGGGGATAGGTAGACAAAAGGAGGAGGGAGTGATAGCCCTACTCCTTCCACTGACGCACCAGAAGACACAGCGGCTGTAAACACAACCTGACCCGAAACTAGGACTAAAATAATACTTATTGAATTAGTTCGTTGCAAAGGCAACGAGTTGCTCGCCCTGTGTTGTCTTTATGGTTTGGCTGCGCTGCTTCAAGACGAGCAGAGAGCAACTGGAACTTTTTGTTCTTTTTCCCTTGCAGCCTCACTCACTTGGCACCAGCGCCCGAGATGAAACTGAACTGGCTCGGCACAACATATGGCATGTCCTTCCTACTTCCTTGTTCAACATTAATTGCAGTCATTTCATTCAAATATCACGCCCAATTCTATATTTTCAGCACTTCGAGTTGCTTTAAATGACAGATAGCATATCTAAAAAGGCATGTGTCGTACCCAAACCGTCAACAAACTCGTAATTCACAGGGCAGAGATATTGTGAGTGCCTCTCTTAATTTTCGGCTTTGCTCGACCGGGCTTACCGTCGTCGCCTTCCTCCAGTATGTTAGGAGGGGGGATGTCCATAATCTTCTTTAAAACAAAAGGGAAGCATTTCTGCGGAGCCGCTCTAACGTTACTCGGCTGAAGCGCCGTTGCTACCGCGGCTTTGCCAGGCATTGTTCCTGCCAGTCCCGACCAAACGAGATGTTCCTACCGAGAGCGGCAACCACGGTGCAAACCGAAACAAACACACAAACGAGCGGGGCTCTTCGGTCTTCTGCTGTTCACCGTCTGCTGCTTTGAAACCCGTTTGTCAATATTGACGCTTTTGGGGGCAAAACAACACTACACCGATTCGCCTGTCTCCTTATCCACCGAGAGCGCTTGTTCAATATTCATGAGCTTTGGGTCACGCCCCTTCTGGAAATAGTATGTGCTGATTGGTCGCCTGTACAGCCAATATGAATATGTATTAAAGGAGCTATATAGAAAGTACACGGGGTGTTTTTTCTGTGTAGTAGCACTGCGACTGCTTATTGGCCGCAGCTGTCCACATGGAGGTTAATCCTTTATATGGGAAGGGCTGTACTATACAGAATATACGTGCGGAACATAAACCGCAGTAAAGAACATTCAGTCTCAGGCAGCCGGAACATTTTTATCCTGTCAGTGGGAAAGTTTTCCCTCACTCATTTAGACACACGCACACTGACAAGAGACAAGAGAAGGGGGGCGTCTAAGAACAAGCACATCGCCTGTATCATACGACTACTAAATCCCACATTTGCACTCCGACATTATTAACACCTTCGGATCAAATTGCAAGTCTACCTCCTATTTATTTCTCATAAACCAATAAATGCAATGCTGTCTGTGCGTTTACTCAGCCCTCCATGACAGTTTTTTTTTTTTTGGTGCGTATCCTTCCACAAGAAGACACTCTACTCGTGGCCAAGCATGTGCCTCCACCCCCTCACGTGAAAGCACAAGCTGTCGAGGGGCGTGGCTACTGCACGTGCGGGCCAAGGCGGCGGGAGCGGATCAGAGGAGGGCGCGCGCTCTCTGAACAGCTGGCACACCACATCTGAATACAATGTGCGCTTCTCCCCGAAACATCGCTATAGTATTCCTATAGGGATGCATAGTGCGTCTGCAGTGGGGTTTTATAGTGAAGGTATCGTACTTTATAGTATTTTACCTCCTAAGGTATCACTAATACTCCGATAAGATATTATAGTTTATAGTTTCGCTGTCATATTTGTAGAGTAGCCTTCTGAAATGTGTTATAGTATATTACGATAGTTCTTCTTTGTAAGGGTTATAACCATTCATGAGTATAAACCACACGATATTGTATGAACCCCTTATTTTACCCAGTGTTTTTTCCACACAATCCTAGCCTATACATGTCTACGTATTACATTTTCATATAATTTAAATGGTACATATCATGCACGCGCTCAGTGCGCTCGCTGTACCAAAACAGTCTGCACGTTTCCGTGCGCGCGCATGCTGGGGCTGCTGGCTAGCATGCGACAGTGAGCGCGTGTATGTTTTTTTTTTCCAGCAGGATGTTGAGTTCAGGAACACAATGTTCTAACCGCACATAAGACTCCACCTTCACCACTAATCTCTCTGTCATAAATTGACCACAGTAGGTTTCTAACCGCGGTATACAAGTCCCGAGTGCCCGCTGTAAACCGTTTCAGCTGAAATGAATCCAAAACCAGTGAAATCCCTGCCGCAGGAAAACGGATCCAGCCTAACGAGCGGACACCGAAGGCTAGACTGATCTGCTGTTTACACTCCTATCTTATCTAATTGGACAGTGCAATTTCCAGGCTTAGCATCTCTAAAGCCCCGCGGTTTACTACAGATGAGGTCGTCTAACAAAACAGCAGCATCTTTCTGCAAACCACCTGATCCGCTGTTCAATATCTGGCACCGACAGGGGAGTGTACTGCCCAAGTGCCCTTAAGCAAGGCACTAAATCCCAAACTGCTTCAAGGGTTCTGCACTGCACTCTAATCTTAATGAGGAAACAGAGACTAGTGTGAGTGTGTGTGTGTGTGTGTGTGTGTGTGTGTGTGTGTGTGTGTGTGTGTGTGTGTATCTAGAGTGTGTGTACCTGGGGTAGGCATAATGACTGAATCCGGTTACTTTGTGTCTTCATGTAGGTTAGATCAATATCAAGCTATCATGTGGCAGGGATAAATGGGTCAGTCTGGCTGTCTGCGTAGTACAATAACCACAGAAGATTTCTCTACCCTCCCTTGTACTTGTGCAAGTTTCCAAAAAAACATTGTTCACAAATTCATCATGACTGCTAGTTAAACAGACAGAAGGCTCTGCTAGACAAGTGTCCTGCAAACTCACATTTCCTCCGCTTCCTGAAAAACCAAGAGGAAAAGCACGGGGATTTGACTCAACATGCAAACATCCGCGGGCCCTGATCATTTCCAGCAAACCAACACTTGTCAGTGCCCTCTGGTGTCGGTTCATTTTGTTGTAACTTGTGTATTTACTCCCCCTGAGCAGCAGAGACAGGAGGGGGCGGCCTTGTGGTCCAACTGCTACCAACAGACTGGTGGGTGATGTCTGCACACCGCAATGAACAGAACATCTATCTGAGCCAAACAGATCTACGCAGTATTATTCCAGTGTCCAGTCCACAGCAGGAGGGGCTTCGCTGTTCTACAGTTACCACACTGCGAGCGAGTAAATAAGCACTGCAAAGCTGCCCTTTCCTCAGATAGTTTAATTCCTCATAAGAAATTAGGCAGCAGTATCACCGACAGAGAAAAATAATGCAACGATTGACTCATCCCTTGTCCTAAATCGTCTCAGTGCTGACAAGATAAACAGGCCAGGGCAGTCACTGAGTAGAAAAGATGGATTATTCTTTTTTCTTCTTTCTTCTTCTGCATCTGTGCATTGTTGATGTTAAAAAAATAATCTACATTGCTGATGCTCAAAGACAAGGGACACAGGGAAAGGTGAATGACAAATGTGGGCATCACCTTGGCAAGAGATACTTAAACCAACCAAGAGACTGACGGAAAAGAACATGCAGTCTTTTCACTGACAGCAGATAAAGGAAAGGACAGACACCAAGGTGAACCATCAATGCCATGTCATATATGTCACAACAAGACAGGGGACAGCAACTTTCTCAGCCCAGAGATGTCTGCAAGTGTGTGACCTACCCATAAAAACCAGTACATGAGTTTTATATCACTCAGTGGTTCCTAACATTTTTGGCTTGCCATCACTAATGAAGGTGAACTAGAATGCTGAGCCATAACACCAAAGAATTACTTTTCTTTTCTATTTTTCTATCTTAATATATGTTATAACTCATAGTGATGTTAACCAGGAGGCCTGCAACCATGAGGCCAAACCTTGACTCTACAAGTTGCTGTATAACAATATAGTAAAAATGTAGAAAGTCTTATTAATCATAACTGAACAAGTTATGTCAGTCAGATAATCTAAAAAAAACTACACGTGTGCATTTTTGTCATGCTTAAAACATATTAGCAAACACACAAGTAAAATGTCATGTCATGTAGGATTTACTGCTTTAACTGGGAAAAGTGTTCACACCAGGCTCCTAGTAATAATCACAAGTAGGACATGTGGGATGTTTTTGTGAGCTCCAATATCTCCCATTTGGTGTCACAAATTGCATTAGTGTGTCAACACAAGCAGCAAACACTGTAGCAAATCCACAGATGTCGGCTGTCCCAGATAATGGAAATCCAAATTATCAGTTAAATCCACAGTAATACAACAAAAAAAAGCCAGTCAAGAAAAGCGAGTGATGTCTACTGCAGTTTGTTTAAGGCTGATTTTAAAGTCATAAGTGAAAATTATTTGGAATGTGGGCGTTCCAACACGTTGCACATGCGAACACTTCATCCCATTCTTTCACTTCTTCTGAGGCGTGAATGCAGCATAAATCCCAGAGTTGCCTTCAGGGCAGCAGGGTGGAACAGGGACTAGATTCAAGACCCGTGACAGCAAGCACCCGCCTTGCTGAAGTGTCCTTGAGCAACACACTGAGTCCCTACCAGCTGTTCTCTAGCTGACCCTGACCTCTGACTTCTCTGTTGAGGAGGGGGGGGATTTCCTTATAGTATCACATCATTATTCACAATCTTATGATCCCACAATAACTCACATACAGCCATGAAATACATTTACAACCCATAAGATGTCACTTTCTAGCAGTCCTCCTCAGGAGCTCCACTGAGAGAGGATTCTAAATGTCTTCAATACAATCAAATTAATATAAAAAATCAATACATGTGTGAAAGTGGCACTACAGGTGGAGCTGTATTCAGATTCTACTTGTGCCCCATCTTATATGGCAGAATAAGTGAGTGATAAAGTCCCTGTACCAAGATTAACAGTACTGTACACAAATCAATAATAGCTGCAAATCACTGAGAAATGCTCTATTACTACTGAGAAAAAAAAAATAAAATAAATAAAAAACATACTCCTCAAAACGGGGGTGGCAACAAATCCGAAAAACAACGCACTCTAAATACCTAACTGCTCTGAACAAAGCATGGAGGCTGGTGCGGAGCAGGTGAGGAAACTGACGCATCACAAAAAAGACTCAACAAGTGCAATGCCAGCAAGAAAAGATCAAGAGACTAATGATGTGATGAAATCATGAGCTAGGACTGTTTCAGCGTCGTTGCATCAGTTGCAGGTTTCTGAGGCTGCAGTGAGAAGCATCACTTTCAGCCCGCTGACATGATGCAGCTTTTGCTCACCTGTGGGCCCACACGGTTTGAATGATAATGGGAATGAGGCTGCAGCAGCTGGAGGATACATTTCCATACAGGTAGCCTCATAATAACATGTTACACTTGTTGCAATCAAGGTGACAAATCAATACACTATTAGTTGCTCAACTTTAACTCTGACTACAGCATCAGTGGGGTAAATGTAATATAATAATCTGACAACATGAAACGCATAGGTAGCCTATGGTGAATTCATATTTTGCAGTAGCCTACTGGTACTTTGGCCATACATTAGTAACTGTTGTTGTCTAGTGCAATGACCTGAAATAACACATGTGAACATATCAGGCTGTTTTCACAAGACACAGGCCGTAGGGATTATATTGCATGATTAAATAGCCACATAAATAATCATTTTAAATTAGAAAATACATTCTTACCGTTGTCATCAAAGGCAGGGAAAGAGAACGGATAGTCAACCAGGGACTTGAAGAGATCAGGAACGTCACTTCTGTCTCCGAGGAAGATTTCGCTTGCTGTCGACATTATAAACGACCGGTGTCAGACAGCCAAAACACTCTGCTGATGTCGATAGATGACTCGAGCTCAGAAAACCAAACTGTGCGCCGACTTCAGTCACTTTGAACAACTTCTCAGGTCATGTCACGGGGATGCCTGCATGTGTCCGAGAACTTGTAGTATAATGAGCACCCAAAGCCACGCCCCGAAGCCTCATGAATACTGGAGTGTTGTTGTCCGAGAGCCAATCAAGCGTACGAGAGTTAAGCATCTAGGCTTTATTAGAACAGTCCGCGGCGCCCATTTGCTGTCGCGTCTGTTAGTCACACCGCCGAGCCAATCAGAGAGCAGGGGCGGGCTCCGGGGGCCACAACAAACGTGCGAGCACATTTCACCACGCACGGCGGCATGTGGGGAGAGGAGGCTCGAGGACAGACGGCACACTGCGGCACATGCCAGTGTAAATGCGCGGACTCACAATTTTGGAAGAAAAATGCTTTGATAGTCCAACTGAAAGTAAAATAAGTAAAGTAACATTTCGTATTGGTCCAAACAAAATCCTCTGTAGCATAAAACATCCGTAGGTCAAGGTCTAACATGCATAAAACATCAGGCATCCTCAGATAAATCATGTTTGCAAGGCTTTGTAGTGTAGGCTCGTAAACACACAATAATATTCTACATTCTGTTCAGTTTTTAGTCTTAAGAATCATAATACTGCTTAGTTACAAGTACAGCCTGCTTAGTTACAACCACGGTACTATATTACAGTTTATCTGCTTTAACCCTCTGATTCAGACATAACAATGACATTCTTAACATGAAGAGAAAAACAATAGAACTACTAAGCTTATTGTCTCAAAAAATAGTTTTATTCTGCTAAAAATGTACAATTTGGATGAAAATTTACAAAAAACAAAATCCTCCACTCTATCCAATCTGGATATTCACAACAGTGATTAGTCATTTTGCTGAATGAAATTAAATTAAACAATCTTCTATCTAGTCTGTTGAACTTTCCATGTTTGAGAGAATAAGAAAAACGATAATTGATGCATTTCTAAAATTCAAAATCCTTGTACCTGTCTGCCTTTGACTTTCTGAGGTTGCATCTAAACAAAACCTCAATCTACTGCCTCAGTCTGGACTTAGGTACTGCTTTGGCATCAAAACCAACAGGGAAATCAAAGAGTATCCTTTATATCTTCTTGTATAAGGACATGTATAAGCATTACAAATAAAGACAGCCTGAACCTAGTTGTATTGGAGATCACTATCTGTGGGGGTATAAACTATGGGCACTTTTATGTAAGTACTAATGAGGTAGACTTACACCACCACATGCCATTCACTTGACATTAATTGTGAGCCATTAAAACTTAAGAAGTGAACCTTGTAAGTCGTCACAGGCTGACAACTCGCCATAGCAACGTCTTTCACTATCTGAAGCTGCAAGGCCCTTCGCCACTGTTTATTAAAAAAAGAAAGAACAGAGAGTTCAAAACACTTGATTGAGATGTTTTTCTCTTAGTGAGGATGACATTGATGGCAAATAGTTGTTTATGAGGTGAACGTGTCCTCTCAAATTAAATTAAAGTAATGGATTAAATTGTTGGCATGAAGTTTTCTCTGATTGCATCAACACTCAGTGCTCATGTGAAGGGACTGACAGTCATAATACTGAACATTTTCAATGACAAATAACATTTGCTTATGAGCACGCTCTCAATAATGATAGAGTCAAATCATACCATCAAAAACACATTATATGCCTTTATGCGAGTGCCAATATCAATTGAACATGAGTATCTTCATTATTTGTATTGAACTTTGAGAAATGTCTGGTTGTGGTGTGTACTTACTTAGTACACAGCAGCATTGGTTAAGGCCTTGAACATCCTCTCCATGTTAATTATTGCATTTATCAACATTTATTTGATTGGATTTGTTCAGCTGTCTTTAAACTGGGCCTGAGTTACTTCATCTTTACTGTAGTTGAGTAAACTATGCCATGAAAGCTCTTGATCATAATCCACAGAGCACAAACTGGATACAAATACAGAGGGGGGAAACAAAGCAATCTTGCTCTAACCAAACTTTGTGTGACTGTAATATGTCTATGTAATATGTGCATGCAGATGACCACTAAAGGCTGTATATGTATGAATAGTTAACATGCATTAACATCCTGTGATGAGTGTAGTCTAAGTGTTTCTCACACCATTGGCAAATTGGCTCTTTCTTCTTTATACCTTGTCAGATTTCTCATCATTGCACTTGTATAGTGCAGTCTTACTGAATCTTGAGACATCTGCATTGATGTTTTAACTGAACAGACATGAACAAAACAATAAGCAGCTATGTGAAAATATCTTCCATACACTGTGCACAACAGTTGTAATGCCAGTGCTGATAGATGACAAAACATTAAACATATTAAAGGATAAGTTAGGCAATTTTGAAACTACAGTATATGTAATTTGTCTCTTAGGTACCTGTAGTACTTGGACCCACAGAGAACACTGACTCCTGAGTCATCTGTTGGTTGTAATGGTGAGCTCCGTTGCCTCTTGCTGCTAACAATGAGTCCATGCAGCGTTTGTCAAAATATTTCCAAAAAAGCCATTTGTAGGCTCCACATGGAGTCGAGAGTAAACATGACCCAATTCTGCCATTACACACTTTTTCACTAATCAGGAAATCATGGAACTATTTTTCTCTGCTGCAGCACAGGCTGCTGTGGGGTGAAAGTGTGTTACTGGCAGAGTGATCTAGTTTTGTGGCTGGTCAGATTGTAAACAGTAGTGTTTGGTAGAAGACAATCCACTGAGTGGAAATGGTACGGTGCTACAGCTTGTGGGCTGTGGATAGAAATACGTTAGTTGGTTGCCATATCGTTTTCACAGACTGGCTTTTTTGGAGATATTTTGACAAACCCCATCTGGACTCATTGTTAGCAGCAAGAGGCAACGGAGCTCATTGTTTCAACTGACAGCTGACTCTGGAGTCAATATCCTCTGCGGGTCCAAGTACTGCAGGTATGTAAGAAACAAATTACATATAGGTCCAAAATCGCTGAACTTATGCTTTAAACTATATGGCATGTTTTGGAATGAAAATGCATGTGTTTCATATGTCAAGTGTTCCTTTGGCAAACTGTATGCATTGCTAGTTTGAGCATGTGACAGTTCAATTAACATTCCCGAGGAACTGGGATTAGCAAACTTCGTAAAAGACATCAGTGCTAATTTAATGGTTACCACAAAAAATGCTTCAGAAAGTTGGCAATTACAAATTTTTCAGAAAAACATAGTTTTTAATCCTGTAGTAGAAAGTTGTACTTCCCAAAGTCAAACTCGTCAGGCATGATGAGCATGTCCTCCCTGGCTTTGGCCAGCTTCCTTCTCAGGAAGTCCCGCCTCTCCAGCCACTCCTGCAGTTCCTCAGCGCTGTGGGCGAAGTCGCAGCTCGCACCTTCAGCACATCCGCTATCCAACCTGTCAGTCCATACCATCATGTCAAATTTGGCAATCTTTACATAATTTAAACATCTTTCATTTTTATTCTCAACATAATAGTATGAACTATGTTTTGATGGTGTGGAACGACCCAATTGGTTGGAATTAATTATTTAGTATCTAATTAATTAAAAGTAACGATACTGGACCATGTTAAACATTGACGGCTCGTAATCATCACTCCACTGGCACTTTATGATAGAAGTCTGCTGATTCTAATGTGGAAAATGATTTAAGAACGATTCATAAGAATGGACACCCAGGACCTACAGTGATTGGATAACCATGTTAGCTGTTGTAATTACACTGGGGAAGTCACTTAATGCAATACAGCACATTAGTTGGGCTGAATGAGAATTCCTAGCTAGTCCTGGGATTTGAACCAGCAATTCTCCAATGCTCAATAAACCAAACAATGGATTGTAGCATCAATTTCCATTTTGCATTGACTGACTTCAAGGTAAAGTGACCCCAACCCTGACAGACAGGTAGACTCTTACTTAGGGCAGATCTCGAAGCGCGGGCCGGGGAAGCGGTAGCTCCAGGTCAGAGTCTCGTCTTCCCCCTCACAGCTGAACACACGGTCCTTGTGCTTCTCAGAGGAGATGTGCTGCTGCCACTGACGCTCGCTGTTACTGTGTCTCCCGCACAGGCGGCAGTGGAAGCCGATCTAAAACACAAACATAATGATCATCATGAGCATGTTGCTTAAACTTACAAGAGATTCTATCAACAACAACAAATGGTGCAGAAATACTCGCTTATTCAAACTGCGTCTACCCACCATAGGGTCAGCGTAGTCAGTTGGCATGACAATGCATTTCTCCTCAGCCAATGGGACGGTCTGGGTGAGCAGGGCTCCATCCGAATGGCGGTTGTGGCCGCTTAAGGACAACCACATGTCATACATCTGCTGCAAGTCACTCACTGCAGGCACAGATTTAAAACTGATGTCACCAGGAGGATGTGAAATGACAGTGGAATTACATATATTGTCAGATATATGGCAAGATACATCACCAGCAGCTGTTTTTATACAGCGTTAAAGTGTTTTATTGTGGCCAGTGTGACCACCTCATGTGGTTTCCATCATGTGTCATAGGAACTGTGTATCGCAGGGTGATTTGCGTTAACAGCACTATGTTAACTCACGGTCATTATTCTTCATGTCCGTCCACAGCTCCTTCTCCTCCTGGCTGTGAGCAAAGGTACAGTTCCCGGTGTAGGTACATTTCTTCTTCTTCAAAATCTGAGTACATATCTGCAAGGAGAAAACAGATATTGCGGCCACAAGATCCACAAGAAAGAAGGAAGAGGAGTAAGGAAGGATGGGACAACAATGGGAAGAAACTCAAAACTTTCACTCTACATATTACTGAAAGTTAGACAAACAAACAAAAATATTTTGTGGTTTAGTTTTGAAATGCAACATTTTTGTTTGCAACTGTCTGTATTCCTGCCTCAGTCAAAAGTCCCTCTCTTGTCTTCAACTTGTACAAAATGCAGCAGCTGGGATTCTTACTGGAGCAAAAACACAACCTGAGTTTAGCATCTTTACATTCAGGACTGATTTTTTTATTTTATAGACTTGCTTCTATTTAATTACATTTTATTATTGTTTTTGACCTCCCTTTAATGATTTCTGCCTTGCTTTTATATTTCTTACCTTGCTGATGATATTATGTTTTTTTTTAATCCTTTGTAAACCTAAACTCTACATAAATTTATTATTAAAAATATGATAGACCTTTAACACCAAAGTACTCATAATCACAGTGAAGACCATCCTCAAGGGTATTATGGCTTTTATACAATTTAACAGATCATGTGTAGACAACACACATACAGTGCTACATAAAAGACTGCTGACTAGTTCCTTCCAGTCTAGCTGAGCTTTATGGGAATTATCAGCAGTGCTGGAAGGCGACTGATGAATCAGACTGCCTGGTTGAAACTACTTGTTTAAAAATGGATAAAGAGCCGGGGAAGCAAACCTACATCATACTGCAGGGGGTAGTTCTTGGTGAATGGCGGAGCTCGGACCTGAACCCACTTACTCCTTTCCAAGGACATCACCAGCAGAACCCGTCGCTCTTTGCTCCAGCTGGAGACGAACACAGAGACGGGGGACAGAGACAGAAAATGAGATTCAAATCCTTCAGTTTTATGCTTTTGCCAGGTTCATGCTGTGCTCTGCCGGCCATGTTTATCCAGTGAAGCTGGTTTTGTTGTCCAATTCAGATTTGTGTCATTTTGATTTTTGTCTTTGTCTTGAGCAAAGAAGTTTTTACAAGCCCCTTGGGGTTTCTTAATCTCTTAATTTTAATCTTTTAAGCATTTTTTGTCTGCTCTTCTTATATTTTACAATTCTTTTCATTATTTTTATTCAGTAGGATCTATGCTGAAGTTAGCTGGGTAATGTTTCCATACCTTTATAGACATCTTTTGCGATTCCAAACTTTTCAAGAAATACTTATTAAACTTATTAAATAATTATTTTCGAGACGTGTAGGAACCCTGCAAATACATTATTGAGGTGGGGGTGTTGCTCACGTGTGCCTGGCCTTGGCTGTGCAGTACTTCAGGGCTTTGTCTTGCTCACTGATCAGGCCGTCCCGCCAGCACTGAGCGCAGGCGAACTTCATCTTCCTGTTCAGACTCTTGCCTCCTCCCCCTCCTCCCCCTCCTCCTCCTCCTCTTGGTTTGTTAACACCACCTCCAATGACTCCAGCAGAAAGGGACTGCATTGGATTGAAAGATAATGGAGATAATAGTGATGGTCATTCATTTACTTTTACTTTTCTTTATCCGGCGGCTTGTTTGAAATAAACAGAAGCATAACTGGAAAAAGACTGGAAACAGTACTGGACACACTGTATTGACAGGTGATCTCTGGGAAGTGCAATGCAGAAACACCACAGCAATAAGCACTTGACATAAAAGATGTCACCAAAATCAACAAAACAAGAATGTAACAGATTATCACTTTAAAGCCCTAATGTAGAATGCAGAATTAGAATATTAGGGTATATTCACATATATTTTAAGAAATTTTACTTGCAAATAGAAAATACAGTTTGCTGTTAGCATAACACATTTAAACTCATGTTTATGCCCCATACTTACAGTCCTTGTATCAAAAGGTCTGTAAAATACTTAAAGTGAAGAATTCACTGAATAAAAACAAAGCAATTTATGAATTGGATTTTTACAGTGGACTAGACTCTTGAGAAATCATCCCATTTTCTAAACAGAGTAAAACAGAAAGAGAGAAACAGAAAGAGAGAAGGAAAGACAGAAAGAAAACTATACTACACAAGAGAAGTTCAAGAACAAATCATGTCATGTCAATATCATGTCAAATAAAATGTAGTTATTCTAATTCTTTTCTTACTTTATTCACTTTCTGTTTGGTTGAGTTGTGTTCCTGCTTCCCGTAATACTTTATGGATTCCTTCACAATCTCGTCAGGGGTGATACCTGTAGATTATACACACACACACACACACACACACACACACGCACAGAGATAAACAAGAGAAACACAACAGGCTACTGCCACCTTCTGGTTTCAGCGTAGAATGTTAAAGGGCAATACTCATTTTAAGAATTCATGTTACTCCGATGGTGAACATAAACAACTCTCTCTAACAGCAAGAAACCAGAGAAACTGAATCTCCTCCTAAAATATATTAATAGCAGCAGGGAAACGACAGAATTCGTTTTGGGACCTGGGTCCACTCCCTGTCTCATCCTCATTATCAGTTCCAGCACTTGTCTTGTTTTCAGTAAGTCTCTTATTTGAATATAACTTAATAGTCTCTGTGAGGCTTCCCTGGATAAGCAATAATACAATTAGGAGTATAGTTTTCAGCTAATTAAACCATGCATGTATGAAGACACTGTCACAGATCTGTGTGTTGATCTGCTCGGTGCATTAAGACTCCTAGACTCCGGGGAAAGTGATTATTCACAAAGAGAATATAAGGTCTTTTAAAAAAACGATACATTTAATGAAAATTCAAGTCCTGATTATAGCTGATTATCTATGTATGTCACTGTGGCCGCAGCCTGTCATCCTACAGGGAAATCCCCTTTGCATCTTTTCTGTGATCTCTCTCAGTGGAAGGCCAGCAGTGCGGGGGGGGAAACTGTGGGAACGTAAAGAAAGGGCAACAACCTTAAGCTAACTCACCCCATTTCCATTCCTTAAGGACGGTGATAAGGACCAGGCCTGTCAAACAACCATAAAACACCAGTACCCATCCCTGTTTCTGGTAATCCCTGAGGTGCCAGAACGTCTGAGATGAGACGCATCGGATTGTACCCAAAATCCTAAGAAATCTTTGATACAGACTCATGAGACCTTTGGGTATCACACCTTTGGGTTTGACTCTAATGTATATCTCTTGTTTTACATGCATCTGTGATGTTTTATACAATAGTTTTTCACATCATTAGGTAGTCATGTTTGATAACAAAATGCTCTTTTCTTTGACAACTATCTTCCTAGGCAATGGGCCTTTCCTAAAATGTTTATTGATCCTATTTGAAGTCACTTGAGGGCTCTGACCTATCACTGACCCTGCATTCTGCTCTTATTGCTTCTTACTCAACCTGCTGTGTCAAGGGTCGCCACACCATCAGCCTGAGGGGGAAATACACTGGAGCTAACAACACTTCTTTATGTGAATACCGCATTTCTCCATTGGCTCTGATTCTTCCTGTAACCTCCTGAACCTCTGCTTCCCCTCATGGGTTCCCTTCACAGACAACCGGACAGTAAAACGATCATGTTTGACACACCGGAGACTAATGCTCACTCAGCCTTTTTCTAGATACACACCGTTTTTATGTATGTTGTCATATTTCGATTTTCGGAGTCGACTACCAATTCACTACAACTTTTATTTGAAAGACTCCAGGAATAAACGTCTAAAAGGTTGCAACATGGAGATAGATGGCAACTCTTGCTTTCTGTTCATTTTTGGAGGCACAAGACCTACTAGTGATGTACTATATATAGCCAATTCTCCCTCCAAAAACACCCAAATATAGGAGGGAAATAATTTAATTGGAAGTCAAATATTATATTTTATTTCTGTAATGGTAACAGAGTTTATTAACTTTGGCTACAGAGCTATAATCTAATATCAAATATAGTTAGCTGTTCTATAAAAAATAAAAATAATACAACACAAAATCACTTTGAGAATAGACACACTGCGACCCTCGACCCCCAGTGTTCTATTCATTCTGATCCCTGATCCCCCAAATATCATCCTGAATACTGTCACAATCACGTTTTCTGTTGTGGAAGCAGGATCCTAAAACATAAGACAGACAATCGAAGAACGTTCTAAAGCTGGGTAACAAGATTCAGCGTGACTCAGTGGAAAACTACTAACCGAATTATGCTACGATTGTATAGCCAACTCTGATCAACAGCATGTGAGTGGAGGAGCTGTGGCCTTGAGGTCTGTGCTGCTGATGGATAGTTGCACTGCTAAAAGATACTTATGAAAGAACGCAATTGTTTTCTTTGTTAGTCATGTACCCATGTTTCTGATGGTCATGTGCTAATCTTATGGAATTCGGTCACTTCACAGTCACCCCATATGTAGAGTAAAAGCTCTGTGAGGGAATGACTTCTCCCTTACATATGCTCCAATAAAGCTTTGTGTCCACTGGAGCAGACATGTATGAGTGTCTCTTTCCACCACAACTCCTCCTTTATTCTCTGTGGAGCTTTACAACAGTGTGTCATGACAAATTTGGGTACATGACTCCTCTCTTTTTGCTTCTAATAATAGGAGAGTGAGTAGTTATCATTCACTAGTATGGACCAAAGTATCTTTAAGGTTTAAAGATCCAGTGCAATGATTTTTACTCAAGTTTGAAGTTGTTTTCCAACATAATGAGCGTCATTTTTTTTCCAGTTTTTGATGGCTAGATTGTACAGTGAGAGCCGAACATTCCACTGCAGACAACATTTCTATCTTTGGGGAACAAATATCCAGTGTTGGAACTTCAGCACCCAGCAACAATGGAGGCACAGAGATTTTGGCTAGTTCGGCAAGTAGCTGGCTGGCTTTTGCCTGACAGACTATGGGGCACCTCATTAACTATGCAAAGTGTCGACCAATCAGAGCATTCATTAAAACCTGGGTGTAGGTGACATCATTTACACTTGACAACCAGAGGGAGAGTTTCTCAAAGGGCGTTAGTCAAATTTCCACAATGCTGACAGTTATAATAATTTGGGCAACTTTATTTTAACATGCCCTGTGTTAAATTATATCATGAAATTGAGAAATGCAATTCTCATTGCATTGGACCTTTAATAATAACAGTGGCATACTTTCACCTTCAGATTCAGTGGTAGGTGGTTCAGTTGTCTTGTCATTTCAAATGGTCCCCAGTATGTCAAACATAATTGTTTAAAGATATTTGGATTAATTATTCAACAAGTTGACTCATTTTTATCTTTCTTCAGTATTATGCATTGTCATTTACATTTGAAGAATTATTCATAAGAAAACAAACTGTTTGTATAAGCACCTTGGGGGTTTGCCACTTCACCTGCATAATCTGCAATTCCTTTTCTCTGCTTTGTGTTTTATCATTTTTACATGTGCAAACCAATACGCTCTAACTCATTACTTACAGTACGTGCTTGTGTCTGACAGATTGTACCTGTGTTTTCCTGCAGCCTCCATGTTTTGAGCTCTATGACGGAGTGGGCATAGTGGCAGTTGTCCTCTCTCTGGCAGCCGTAGCGGATGGCTTTGCGGCACAAATCCAAGTGGCACGGGACGTTCAGCGGGCGGATCTTACTGTAGTTCACAGTGGTGGTCGTCACCACATATGCCAAGCACCTGACGGGCACAGAACGGGCATAAGTGTGTGTGTGTGTGTGTGCGTGAGAGAGAGAGAGAGAGGGAGAGAGAGAGAGTGAGAAAGAAAGAGAGAGTTAGCTTATGAGTGAGAGAATGACATGAGAGCGAATGGAGGAGGACTTGTACTGGCATGTGTGTTTTGAAGATAACTCACTTATTGGCATCGAAAGTGTGGCGAGCGTGCGGGTTAGAGCAGATGGCGCGGTTATCTCTGCAGCGCTTACTGATGATCCTTGGTTTGCTGTCATAGCACTCCTGTGGGGTGAGAGGGTGAGAGAGAGAGAGAGAGAGAGAAAGAGAGCAAGAGAGAGAGAAAAAGAGGTTGAGGACAGGACAGGAAGGGAAGGAGGAGACAAAGAGAGAGAGTGAAACCAAAAAAAAAGAATAGACAGATTGAAAGACTGAGAGGGAGACTGCCTTAACCATTATGAGATAATAGTTTTAAGTGTGATAATGGTTTTAATTATGATAAAACTAATGTGAACAGATGAAGAAAAACCTTGCTTATATGGGCCTAATTACAACATATGCATCGACTGATTGATCATTTTTCAATTGTTCAATGGATAGACTGATTAAGTGTATATACACACATGCATCAAAACTAACAATTACAAAAGCATTATAAAAAAAGAGAGTATACATTTTTAAGTGCTTCCAATAACCAAACATTTTACAAGTTCAAACTACTGTCATTCCATAATGGTTAAGATATGTGAGCTTCTACTGTATTTTGTGTGTGTGTGCTCATATGCGTACTAACCTGACAGAGGAACATGAACATGCCCTTGTGCTCTTGCAGAAGCCGTATGACACTAAGTATAGGATCCAGTCTGACGGCTGCCGGTTCAAACAGAAAGTTTCTATCCAGGGTTCCCTTCCTCTCTTCCGTCCAAACGTCTATCTCAAGCTGGTTGAAGGCAAAGGTGCACTTCTCTCCGAACTTACACAGGCCCAGATCGCCAGACTTCAGCAGCTCTGGACGAATGAGAGCAAACAAAATTTTGTCTCTCCAATGTACATGATATCATTTTGTTTGCATTCCCTCTTTAACTACGAGGCCATTTGAATCTCCAGTAATTCGGGGGACTGGCATGGCTGTCATTCAGGCTGCTGAAGTCATCGTTACCTGGACCAATGACACTTTCAGCCTTGATTGATTCCTGATCAATCATGGCGGCAGACAGTTGCCTTACTCACATGGGTAAATGTAAACACAGGGTAAGTTGAGTAACAAAATCAGCAAGTCCTATCAAGAACTGTACACTCAAACTGCCTCCTCGGAAACAATCCAATCCAGGAACGATGATACTGAAATGGTCACATGGTTAAAGGATTAAAGGAATTAAGGAGGTCCACAGTACTTCTGTGGAAGAAATTAAGCTTTACTTATTGTGTATATATTCATTTGTATTAATAATATAATTGTATTAATATCACAGTATGCTTTATTTCTGCTCAGTCCATGTCCATTAACCCTCCCAGTCTGATATCACCCAACCATCTGATTTTAGCATCCTTACCCGTGCAAAGCTTAAATGGCCCAGAAAAAGAGTTCCAGCTCGGAATGCGTCGCACTCTGGTCCACTCCAAAGTGAAACCTGCCTTTCTCCTGCACAACAGGATGTCCCGCTTGCAGCTGTGGACGAGGTCTGGCTTGTGAACGTAAGTATATATCCCTCGACCTGGAAACGAAGAGGGAAGGGGAAAAGCAAGGTTTGAAAGAGACGGAGAGAGACAGAAAGAGTGAACAAAGCAAGGAGGAGATTAACATTTTTTTAAATAAGGGGAAAAATGGGGATGGTGGATGACATACAGAAAAATGTGATTGAGACTATAAAGCATCACAGCTACAGAGATAGAAAGGAATTACCAACTAGTAAACTAGTACGTTTATTTGCTGTTGCTGAAGGTGTAAACTTGTGAACGTCATACAAATGTATTATTTTAACCTTGCCAGACACTTTACCTCACTATACCTCCCTGAAATACACCGGATTGAATTTTGCATTGAGGTTGGCCTTTCAATGGCTTGACGTTTTGCTTCCTTTTTTGCCCTTTCTGCCTGGTTTAAAGGAGGGATGCAGGATGCAGTATATCCAGTATAGGGAAGACAGAAGGATATGAAAACCTGTCTGGCAGTAAAGTCAATACCAGCTAAGAAGTATATGGGTCAGTGTGGTTTCTTACTGGACAACAGTTTAGTGTACTGAACTTCGCTCAAAGTCTCGTCTGCTAACATACCTTCCCGGGGGAAACAGGCAGAGCAGGCCTGCATGAAGTCGTGGGTGGAGGACAGGGGGTTACAGACTGCACTGGTCACTTGGTTATTCTTCTCCTTCATGGCCATGGTAAGAATCAGATTTTTAGTTAATGCTGACAAGACAAACGTAAACAGCTGATAATACAAGCTTGAGAATAAATCTTACTTTGTAGTTATTCTTGGCCGAACGTACGGCTGGGGCAGCGGCGCTGTGAGAGGGTGTGACACCTGAAGAGCAACGAGGAGAAAGCACAGTTGAGTTTTACTGAAGCCCATTCTGTGGTTGCCTTTGGTCATAAGCATAAACACTCCTTTCCCATAAAAAAAATAAAAATAAAAACGGAGCCCTTCCCTGAGTTGTTTGAAACTCCTTGAACAACAAATTTGACTGCCATGTTTCATCTCACTGTCGTCGGGTGAAAACCTTGTATCTCTCAAATGTCAACATTTCAGGAGCCAAGAAAAGCAGCCTTGGTTTTAACTTGATGACCATGCATTTATCAGTTTATCCAATGGGTTTTGAAAGGGTTTCATAAGCCCAAGGGTCGCACTACTTTCTAAACCCATAGAGGAATTATGGGTTGGGTGACAACAACAACATTTCGATTTATGTTTGGCCTTCAGATCAGGGGTTCAGTTTAGCAATGTCTTACTATGTTTCACACTGACCAATGATTCTCCTCACTCTCTTTCATACCTGCACACTTTTCTCATGTAAATGTGTATCTCTTGTTTCAATCTTGCTAATGAAGTAAGGGAAAACTGAGTTGTATTTAGGCTACAACCATGGCCATAGTATTTCAGTGTGATTTGCTGCCCTGAGTTTGATCCACATTTGATCTGTTCCGCCTCAAAGTTGAAATGAAACCTATGCCCTTAGAATCCATCAGCTATTGTGACTACTGGACAAAAAAGTTATTCTCCGGCCTTGCCAAATAGTAATATAAATCACAAAAAAATTGTAATCACCAGGAAAGCCGAAGTCAGAGAGTGAGTCAAGGCCTCCTCCCCCGATAGCGACTGCTGGCAAAGCTGAAGCCTTGACTCCCTTCACTGCGGGGAACGAGTCCAGGGCATCGAGGGAGTCCAGCGGTTCCAGAGTGTTCACACCAATTTTAGGGACGTCTCCGCTACGGCCAGATATGGAGACGCTCTCCAGGGCATCTAGGCAATCATCGAGGGACTTTTCCTCTGAGTCCGGTTTTGCTCTGGGTCCGTCCTGCCCGGCTCCGGCACTTATCGGTGAATCTAAGAGGTCGTCCAGAGAATCGAGGCCATCAAGGGTATTCTGTGCCGCTGTATTCAGTGCGGTGCTCAGTCCTAATTTTGGAGCGCCGACGTTGCCTCCGAGGCCCGAGGAGAAGCTATCTAAAGCATCCAGCCCGTCCGAGGTGGAGAGGGCGTCCAGGGCGTCGAGGGTGGAGGCCTTGGGACCCGCCCCGCCACCTGAGGCGGAGAAGGCGTCCAGAGAGTTGAGCTGACTGACGGCCGAGTTGAAGAAGGCCGGGGGGAGCTGGGGCGTCGGGGCGGGCAGGACGGAGGGGACGGCAGGCGCACAAGTGGATTTGCGGCTGGGGTCGGGGAACGCTGCCTGGATGTCCGTCTGGAAGGCATGGAGAAGAATCAAATGAGTGAAGAAGGGTGGAATAGAAAAAAGGAGAAAGAGAGAGAGACTGAAATAAGCTATTATGGTAGCTCTAGGGTTTCTATATATTTTTCGTTTAAAATTCACAGACTTTTTCTGGGCCTTAATTTCTTCTGGATTTGAAGCTTTTGGTGGGGGTTTAATTGATTGCTGTATGTTGATGTATGCTGCTGACAGCGGCTGGACAATGTGAGCGTCAACAAGGTCATATCAATCTAGAATAAATGTGAAACGTAATATAAGTGTAAATGACGGTCTACAGCTACACATTATGAACAGGCAGCTGTGTATCTGGACTTAAAACAACATCTTTTCGTACTGTTCCCATAGTTTTTGTGCAATTCCCCAACTTTTAAAGACCTGGAAATGATCAATTTCACTTTATATGCTTTTTTAGATTTTCCAGACACACACACACACACCTTACCCCAGTGGGCTCTGGCTCATTAGGAAAGCAGTCTAGCAGGCTGTCTAAGTCCTCTCCCATCAGCTCGGAGTCCTCCAGGGCGTACGGGTCAGGCACTGAGAGGGCGGCTGGTTGGTGACAGCTAAGAGGTGCGGAGGAGCCATGAGCACCATAGGGAGAAGGCAAGGTCGTGGAGCTGAAACTGACCGGTATGGAGGACTGAGGCATGCTGGGAAAGCCGACTGAAGAGAAGCAGGAAGGAAGAAAACCAGAGCAATAGGGGAATTTTGTTTAGATTTTAATTATTTTAATTGATTTTGTATATTTTTGAATAGCCCAATCATCTGTATGGCTATTGTGATAAAATGTAAATCTATAGTTGGTCAAGAACTCAAACCTGGTGCAATGCCACTCAAAGGATTCAGGCCATTTCCTAAATAAGCACCTGACACCTGGAGGTGACAAGAAGGAAAAAGGATTTAGGATATTATCGTGCACACAAAGAGTATCTACATGATGAGCTAGGGGCCTCTTTTCTCAATATTTAGACACATAAAAATATATCTGCAGAAGAAATTTGCATACTTAATATTCAATATATTTGTGGCTGAAAGGTTTTTTAATGCAAATATTAAAATGTCTTTTTGTACAAATCTGATAGAATTAGGGAGTCCTTATGAAATCTCTTTTTTCAACTATGATGGTGAGGAATAAAGATGTTGTTGTACTTGCCTTCACAGCTTGAGCAGTCATGTTTCCATTACGGACCGCTCTCGCAGTAACAGGCTCTTCCTGGGAAAGACAAGATAACGCACTCGATATCAGAAATAAAGGACACACCAGAGAGCACAAAATAAGGACAAGTTTGTCTGCATTGTGTGACCTTTGACCAGACTGAACTCTGAGCGGATTCTTTAACGTATTGCCTAGTATTTTCACTGTACTTTGACATCTGTACTGCTTTCGCCTTAAACCCGGAGAAGAAGATCTGACCCAAACATCCATCGATCATGAGAAACCACAAGTCTGTGTTTTCATATTCGTCCATTTCAAACTAGAGTGTTTATCAGACGTCAGCACTAACCTTTGTGCTGACGTAGGCTTTTCGATTTTTCAGTCCAAGATGGACGGCCAGCTCCTGCGCCAGCTCATTCACCTGCTTGTCCTGGGAAGAGGTAAACATAAAAACATAAAAAGCATGATGAGCCCGTGACAAAAGAAATGAGGGCGCGAGGTTTGCCATGTGGTGCACCTGCTTGTTACCATCTTACACTTGAAACTGATCTATTAAGGTCATCTGTGCCTTTATCTCATTTTGTTTAGACGACTGCTACTCCCTCTATTCCTGCTTAAATCGGAAGTCGCTCTCACGTCTCCAGCTCATTCAGAATACAGATTTCGGATTTAACGGATGCCAAACAAAGGGTTAGGCTTATCTCTCCGGTGGTAACTTGTTAGGCTGGGGACACACTAGAAGACTTAGAATCCTGAACCATTTTGAAAAAGCATTGTAATACACACAACGATGAATTTCACAGAGGTTTTGTCTCTCATTTCTGCCTCACTCTAAACTCACAGGTCCGTTTGCCAAAAAAGGGCAGAGACCAACAAGCATGGAAAAGAACCAGCCAGAGAAGAACAGCAGTGCCTGGACAAACTAAGAGGGTTCCTGCCTCCTCTCATGAAGCCGTCCTAGACAACAGTCAGAATAAGGAACGGGAAAACGTCCATGTTACCAGCTTGTTGCAGCATCCAGAGTTGTTGGACAGAAAATTGCATTACAATTTGGACAATCAGCCTTAAAGACCAGATTTGAAAAACAAATCAGATTTGCCTGCTGTCTGAACATAGTCAAAGTTTCCTGTGAGCTGGAGTGCAGCCTGAGGTCGACCAGACCGACCCGCAGTCTAAACTCATGAACTAGAGCGCTAGCACTTTTTCAGTGGGAGGGTTTGGGGGGGTGGGAGGGTCTGCATGACTGGAGTGAGAGAAACTACATTGACTTTAAAAACTCCACCTGTTACCAAAGTCCTGTGGAGGCACTGTGTTGTTGTGACCACACACCAATTAACTGCTGTTTTAGCACTGAAATCCCAGCTTCCCTCCATGACTTTTCCTACACCCACTTTCTGTACAAACCAGTGTAAATGCACAGAAATAGTAGTTAGAGTTATATTTAGGCCCTTCAATTGACAACTTATTAGCCTCCTGTTGGACCTCTTAGTGCCAACACTCCCAGCTGCTTTACCAGCCGTGTGATGAGCAGACAGTCTGTGGTGCAGTTGTAGGCCTCCTTGTACCGTCCCAGCCCCTTCAAACAAAGGGCCTTCCTGTACAGCGCTCTGCGGCTTTCCTTACACACTTCCAGTGCGCTGTCGCAGTCCTGCACACCGCGCTCAAACTCCCCCTAAGGAAAACAACAGGGAGACAGAGCAAGTTAAAGATAAGGAAAATGGTGAAATGAGTTCAAATGAAGGGCATGAAGTGACTGATATGCAGGCTAACAACAAAACTGCAGGCGTTTAAACTACAGCTACAGATCCAGGCTACTGTTTACTACTCATACATCTCCTCAAGCACAACACCTCACCCACTTAAATGTCCAATAGGAATCTTTTCCACATCTATATTATATTTTGTTATGTTCAAATTTCCCGGAAATTAATCAGGTGCATAGTAAAGGCATTATCAAGTCACCAAATGTACTTTTTTTTTTTTTAAAGATTTATTTTTGGCATTTTATGCTTTTTTTGACAGATATAGTGAGAGAGAGACGGGAAGGTATGGGAGAGAGAGCGAGGGGAGGACATGCAGCATTTCAACCCATAGCTATCTTTAGTTTGGAGAAAGCTGCTTCTTACAAATCTCACACATTTTTATTTACATTTTCACTTTGCCTTCCCACACCAAATGCTATGAAATGCTAGGCGGCAAACTAACCATAATCTAAATGGAAGCATGGCATTGTTTTGCTTTCTCTCTCTCTGGAGTTTCTCCAGTAATTATTCTTCTCCATCAGTTTATTCTGATGCCTGACTACTTTACTTTTTTATAATCTAATTTTAAGGTTGGTGCCAAATTGAAATGTAACACAAACTGAGCAGACTAGCATGTCACTGGATATTATAGAAACATTTCTATGTTCTTTGAAGCAGGCTGAAACATGATACCGAACAGCCTGAACCAGTGTCAGCTTCCTCTTCAGTTGACTGACTCACGCTCTAATCAGGTATGGGTGTGGAAAGGTGTCTGCCACAAACAATTTGTGTGTCATGATGTGTTTGATGTGGCACGCAATGATGAGGGAGTGCCGAGTTACGGTGGCAAAAACAATAGAACAGCCATCTACATCTTTAACGGTGTTTCTGTCTGTCTTAGCTAAACTGATTTCCCTGAAACACACAACACCAAATGCGTCTCACCATGCTGTGGTAGGCAGCGGCCCGATTGACATACAGGCTCTCCAGCAGAGCTTCGGGGACTTGGATCTGCTCCGCTGCAGCGTAGTGAGTCACATTCAGCCCCTCACTGAAGTCTTTAGCCGCTCGCTCCCAATCTCTGTCTCGGAACGAGGCGTTGCCCTCTTCAAGCAGGTTGCACACTAACTGGGTCAGGAAGTCCTGAGAAGAGAAGAGGAGACAAGGAAAGGAGATGCTGGGGGTGCGTCCCAAAGCTTTTTCACTCCTCCTTTTCGTTCCTCCCCTCCTTCACTACCACTCCTCCTCTCCTAGGGGAGGAATGGAGCGGAGGAGCGGGAAAGTGGAGGAAGTTTGGGACAGTTTATTTGCTACTCTATCATCAAGAATGGATGTCTGCTAATGATGAGGTGATGATGTCACATGTGCAGCCTTCCTGCCAATGTTCATTTGATAATTAACATAGACTATACAGTAGATTTACATTTATTCATGGATGAACCTTTTTCCTCAACCTACATTGGTGAATACATTTTATTGGTGGGACCAATTCCAAACAAATTTGATTCTTTCAACATTTCTTTTGGGAGATATCGGCATTAAAACTCAGGCCCATCCTACATATCATAACCCCTTACACCTATAGGCATAATCACCCCACAACTGGAAAGGAGTGGTACATTTTAAACTACTACTACGATTTTTGGAGCTTTGGGATGCACCCAGGTATTCAGATGTGAAACTGCACATCCTTTAAACGGGGGTGGGGTTAAGCTATATATGGCATAATTGATGCAATTAAGCCATATCCGTCCACTATTTTCCTGCCCAGGGACTGCAGATGTAAATTTGCTATATAGCTAACTCTGGCCCAACGGTTGTGTTGTGCATGGCCCCTGTTAAATAAACAAATAAATTAAACTAAACTAAACCTACCATAGACATTTACAGTCTTTAACTCCACACTGAGACGAGTGCAGGAGGAGATACAGGCAAGTGTTTAAAAGGTACCGAACAGAAAGTGTCCATGAACTAAGTCACATTTTGATTTTACCAGTAGGCAAAATATGAAGAAAGATGGAGAAATAGCGTGTGGGGGAGGAAACTGGAGAACATAACAGGAAGCGCCTTGGGAGGCTTGGGACTTCTAAGTTATCATGAGCAACTAACCGTGACAAAACAACTGATGAACAAAACCTTGAAATATTAAGACCAAAAGTCAAGAGACACGATAGACAAGACAGTGTTGTGTGTCTAACAGCTTGTACCTCGTAGCCTTCAGGCTCTGGATAAGGCAGGGACGACCTGGGACACACAGAGAAGGGAGTCAGATTAGTTGGAACAAATGTGATAAAGCCAGGGCCACAACGAGTTTGTCTTTCTTTCAGTGTCACCACAATTTAAAAAAAGAAAAAGAAAAAAAAGAAGCAACTCTTCTCACTGTATGAATGTCAGAGATTTCTGTATCTCCTCCTTGCGTTTTTGTCTGGCAGAGTCCATCTTTGAACACTGGGGGAAGACAAACAAACCAAAGCGGGTTAGTATACAGGCTAACTGATGCAGTGTTGATAATGCCTCTGTGAAACATGGCTGACACACCCTCTTTCTTTGAGAGGAGAAAGGAAAAAACACTGAACCACATCTGGCACATTCTGCCAACTAAATTCTCTCCATGGCAGGCACTTCCTCTCGTGCCAATATGAATTGAGTCAGCAGCTGCCCCTCTGTAATGGTCGCCAGTAGTGTGCTGGTCAAACACGACTGAGCCTGCTGTATTCATGTATTCACTCGGTGCCAGTTTGGACACACACACATACACACACACACACACACACACACACACACAACAGGGTCAACCCGGACCCAGCATGCATGACCCTGCATGTTCCCTCGCTATCATGGCGCGAGTCAACCAAGTTCAGTTCAGGCACACCTACCTGATAAAGTTCATTGAATCGAAGGAAAGTTTAGGGTTGCATACTGCGCCCAGGGAAAGAAACAGCGAGGCGGAAAACTTCTATAGCTGACAGCTAACGTTAGTGTTTACGCTGATAGCAATGAGAGAAAGCGCTGACTCCTCGGTAGCTGGTTGCTAACTTTAACAGGATGGTGCTGTTCAGTTTCGATTCCCAGCACCAACATCAAATCTACACACCGCCTCATCATAGGCTTGTTCGTGTGACTCAACGACGCCGCAGGGTCCTACAGGAAGTTTGATTCCTTTTTTAGATTAAACGTATGAACTCATAAATTGTTGGCCTAAGTGACTTCAGTCAGCAAATCATATTTCATAATTTCCCCATATGTAAAACCATTTTCTGTCAAATAAATAGCATTAAGTTGCGCAAAAATACCACAAACGCATTGGATGTGCCAAAATACCTTATTGAACTACAAATTGAACCCATGACTCTCGGCTCTATGGTCGTCGAACCAGGAGGTGTGTCAATACTGCCTTCAAGTGCTGTCGGAATTATTTTTTTATGTTTTAATATAATTTTTTTTAATAAATAAATACATTTTAAACAAATTTGATTTAATTTCTTTGTTTTATTTGATGTCAGTGTCAACAGCATTGCTGTCAATGACAACATCAATGTCTCTCCACTAACAATAATGATATTTCATACATGTGGCACAACCACTATGATTATGGTCACAGTCATGGTCAGTTTATTACAAATATAATTTGATACCACAGCCTACTGAAGACAGGTGTAACATTTGCTAGGCATTTTACATCACTGCTAATGTTTAATACGGAGAAAGTAAATTATCAGTGATACTTTTATTGTGCCTGAAATTTATCTTTATCATTATTATTATTATTATTATTATTATTATTATTATTATTATTTATTTATTTAATTTAATGTATATCTAATCAAATTGTGACTGTAGAAATATAATCTTGGTTTTGTCAACATCAATCAGCCTTGTTACAATATTTGTTCATATCTCTTACCAAGTCAAATTTAGTTTGTTTATATTTCTCAAAGTTTTACTATAGGCAAAAGAAAATTGAGCCTGTATGAAAATCAGCCCCTACCAACTGGACATGTTATTGTTTGGCATTCCATGTAAATACTTAGTAGAACAGCATGTTTCTATTTTCACCAAGAGTACTCCTTGTTTAACTGTTAGTTGTTTATGATAATACAATAAGTTTTGGCAAATAATTTGATGAAAACATAATTACATGGCTCATGCGCATTTTTCCTCTTCATTCTCCCACTGTAACACAAAGTAGCTCTGTGCCGCTTGATTTCTAAAGTAATACGATATTTATAAAAATGGTCCATTTTGTTATTATTTCAGCGACAAGTCCTATTTACGACTAACTAAATCGGAACAACGGTCTTACGATGAGCACGTGAACGCAGCATCGTCGCCTAATTGAACTACAAATCCCTTGTCCCTCAGCTTCGTGGTGGTCGAGCCGGGTAGTGTGTATGTGTGTGTGTGTATGTGTGTGTGTGTTGGGTTTTGAACGCTGGAGCGAGCGGGAGTGTGATACTCGACTCGAAGGAACTAGCACAGCGGGGTTTTGGTAACGGTGATATTTCTGTCGGGTGAGCACACAGTGACTTAATGGATTAGAGATACTACACTCATCAATATACACACAGAACCGAAGTGATTAGACTAACGACAGCTAGCCAGCGGTTATCAGATGGACCTCTGTAAAGGCCGGCTGAGCCTTGTAGCGTGCCATGCACTGTCCAGTGTACCTGCGCTAGCTAGTTAGCTGACATTCAAATAAACACAACGCTAGCTAAGTACATTAAGTAGCTAGCTAACACTGGGAATTTTTATGAACGGATAGTCTTCAACAATAACTGTTCAGTTTCAGTGGCAGCAAATTGTTTATGTTTAGCTCTGCTTTGGTGGGTCCGTTTTTAGCCTAGCAACACCTGGCTAACGTTAGCTGCTGACAGCCCTCTGAAAACAGCGCAGTCAGCTGTTTGGTCTGCCTCATGGAAAGTTGTCTAAGCAGCTTTTAAAAAAAAGAGTTAGTTTGAGCTAACTTTATTATAAATTGCTGCATGTCTTTGTTTTAAGTTACTTAGTTCTGTTACTCCTCTTAACAGGCAACGTTACCGTCCAGTGTCAGAAGTTGCAGGCACCATGATGATCATGACATGATAGAGTAGCTAAATAACATTTTTATTCCCCAGGTGCCCAGATGGCGACAGACATTGTTGCGCAGTTGGCCGACTCTCTGGCTAAGACTGCCGTAGAGGAGGGAGAGTTGAGCTACAAGGGCCAAGGAAGAAAGCTGGACAATGCCCAGTCTGGTGAGTGTCAGCTGTCACACACCTAAATACAGCGCACCCTCAACGTGCCAGGCGAGAGGAGAAACTCTGCATAATAATCAGAAGAAGTCAAGAATCTTGACTGCTAGTACATAAACAAACTTAAGTCGTGGCTTTTGTTGGTCTTGCTCTCATCTTTTTTATTCTTTGTCTTCCCATCTCTATCTCTTCTCTCCTTCTCCCCCCCACCTTGTTCCCTATCTGCAGTGGAGGAGATAGTGAAGGAGATCCAGGATTTCCAGGGTCTGCAGGCTCTGAGGTTGGAGGGGAACACCATAGGGGTGGAGGCAGCACAGGCCATCGCCAAGGCCCTGGAGACCAAGAGCGAGTTCAAGGTCTGGACTGTTTACCTTTTGGGCTTTTTGTAGAAATGGTGGTGATTGATCATTTTGGTTCTGGATTTAATTTCCTAGCATGACACGAGTCCAGTTTCATAGTTATTTAATGTAATGTAATAAAAATTGTAGGTCAACACATTGACTAGTGTTCACAATACAGTAAAATACTAAGAGCTTGCTGACCAAATGGCATATTTTAAATTTTTTCTTTGCCGCTCTATGTGGGATGAGCAGATAGGGGTTTGGGATAGAGGTTAGACATATATTTAACATGATTATGGGCAGTTCATTTGTTTTTTATCATCTTCACCAGTATCTCCTGGCTGACGTCTCAACTAATTGTGTTTTTTTCCTCTCTCTTACAGTGTTGTTATTGGAGTGACATGTTCACAGGCCGTCTGCGCTCTGAGATCCCTCCTGCCCTGGTAAGGCTCCGCTTATTTTATATTAATAAGAAACTCATATTTGTTTTGAGTAAAGAATAGTATATCACTGTTGTCAGGTGAAAATGTGGTGACTCCAATTTATGGTGATTTTCATGTTTGTAAGCTACACCATCCTCTATGCACTGATAGAAATGTAATGGTCCTTAGGCAAAACCCATTATATAATTTCAGAAATGCGTCGTTGTCAATCTAAAGACAAGTTACTGACCTTTTGCATGTTGTAGCCCATTAACTACACTTCATATATGCTTTACATTTCTACTGACCATTTCCTGGCGGAGATGTACACTGTAGTGTGGGTGTCTCTACATGGAAAGCATTTCCATGACTGGAATGGTGCATTCATGTGCTAATGGATATATCTGAAACAACAAACAATAAACAAATTTCCTGCTTAGCCAAATCCACATCATCCTTTTCACTAGTGCAGTGCCCGTTCAAAACATGCCTGTTCGGAACGGGCCGATTGCTTGGCCTCCGGTATTGCTGCTTGCAGCTTTCTCGAGAACTGCTCATCCAAACAACTTCACACTCGACACTGCGCTTCCAGTCGCTTGCTTTGAGCCCCGCTGCTGCACAGAGCGCTGTTCACTTGTTTATTCAAAGTTTATTAATATTGAACGTGTAGTGTGTCCAACCCGACACTGCATGTCCTTGGGTCCCCAGCAATACACCCGCCAAGTGTGAAGTAGATCGGATGAACGGTTCTCGATATATGCGAAGGACACACATGCAGACAGAGATTCCTTGCTTTATAGTATGATGATGTCCATGTGTGCGTATTGTTTCTGTTGCCACCAGCATGTGAACACACCAGAAGACCTGCAGACTTTTCAAATCAATGTGCGCATTGTAGGATTTTCGGGGTAAATCCAAACCAGACTAAATGCAAGACAGTCAAGGAATAACACCCACTATCAATTTTGCATAATTAGGTGGGAGCTAAGTGGAGTAACAATTCTACAACAATCTAAAATCAAGTAAATTACAATCTGTCATAATCTATCTTAATTAAAGATCAATCTTAGCCTTGCCTAGAGTTGTCACAAAATGCATTCCAAAGAAGCATTGGCTTATACAGATCACCAGTTACAAGCAATATTAAGATGTCACTATACCGTAGACAGGAGTGTCTGGTCTTTACGCAGTCTTCTCTTCTTCTCGGGTCTTCCTCTCCCTCTCCTCTTCTCAGTTCTCTTACACCAAGGGTTTTCCAAAATAGCGTCCCTGTCATGATCCGTCCTGCTTTGTCCCACTGAGGTTTTCAGCCAACGCCGGCCCAGACTCTCTCTGGTTACTTCTTCTGCAGAGACGTCATTCAGGAAGATTTATATGTTCTTCTGTCTCTCTCCTGTTACTAGTTCCTATACATTGGCATGCTAAGGATTCCCCATATGGTTCAGACTGTCTGCTGGGCACAAACACGCTCCTTTTTAAGGAATGGTTCACTCTATTCCATTCAATATTTTAATATTCGCTAATCCACTCATTTGAATAATTAATATATATTATTATTATCATATATTTCAATATTTATATATTATATATTTATATATTATATTTTATATTTGCTAACCTCTCAAATCTTACAGCATTCAACTAAATTACCATGCAACAATAAAGTAACTTAGTCAAAAATAAGCCCAGGCAGGATGGTCACTGTGATGGATTACCTATCTCACACAAATTTCAAGCCTCTGCAAGTTGATTTTCGTACAATAACGAAATGAATGGAAATTAATGGCTGCCTGGGAGGTAGGACAAATGCTTTCCAAAATCTAAACAACTGTGGTAGGCTTTGGAAAATGGTCGGTACTAATGTAAAGTATGCCCGGAGTGTAGTAAATGGGCTACAACATGCAAAAAAACAGTATGATTTGTTCATCTCTGAAAGGTGCACTATTGTATTTTACTGAGTCACTGGGTAGCCACGGATCCATACATGGTAGGTGAAATGCTCTGTGTTGGGAAAGGCTCTTGACATGAATTGTCAGGGTCATTTCAGCACAATACAGGAGCAGACTGGGGCGTTCTCAGGAGATTTCACAAGGCCTGTTCCCTTGGTCAAACTCTGTGATTCATTTTTCTGTTATTCTCTCTTCTACCATAAATCTGTTCCTCCTTCCTGAACTCCCTAGTTAATGTGCTATTTCTCATCCCCGATTCGGTCCAACAGTTAAGCCGTATTCATCAATCATCTTATTCTGCCCCTATCACGCCTGTTCATTCATCTGTTTCTCCCTTTGTGTTGTAGAATTCCCTGGGCGACGCGCTGATGATGGCGGGCGCCAGGCTGACTGTTCTGGACCTCAGCGACAATGCCTTTGGGCCAGACGGGGTGAAGGGCATCGAGAAGTTGCTCAAGAGCACCGCCTGCCACACACTGCAGGAACTACGGCTCAACAACTGCGGCATGGGCATCGGAGGGGGAAAGGTAAGTCCCCTGAAATGTCTGTTTAAGATGGCAAGCACCTCCATGGTGATAGGCAGTAGCATCAGGGTTAGACTCTTTTGTCACATTTTTAGTGTTTTCCTTAACATACTTTAAGGAGAGAAAGGAGCAGAAATGACAAGTGAACAAATGTTTCACATAGATCCTGTTAAATATTGTATCCATTTCTCTGTTTATGGTCTCCTCAGATCCTGGCTGCTTCATTGATAGAGTGCCATAAAAAGTCCAGTGCTGAGGGCGCCCCCCTCAGCCTGAAGGTGTTCATTGCAGGCAGGAACCGACTGGAAAACGACGGAGCCACTGCCCTTGCTCAGGCCTTCCAGGTACAGTACTAACTACTCCCTTTATAGCTTTATACATGTTAAATGTAGACTTGCAGTAAGTTCTATGGCTCTGACTAAACATAGCAAAGTTCACCCTGATGAAGACAGCCATGTTGTCAAAACACTGCTTATTTTGTTTTAGTTTTTTCCCCAATAAGTTTCTGGGTTTGTTTAGTTGTTAATCAGAGCTGTGGTTGAGCAACCAACTCTTTATCATTGAGAGGGAATGTATACCAACTAGTCTTCCTGGGCCCATATGCATTATTTAATAAGAGTTCTGATCTCAGACCAGTTTGCATTTTCAGCTTATATGGTCAAGCAATCTGACTGAATTTGACTGCTTGACCACAAGACTCCACTGTTCATAGAAACGTTATACAAACTTTTTTTTCAAACTGCTATTATGCTTTCTGTAATGGTGCATTGATTGTATCTAGGTTCTGTAATCTGTATCTTACTTGAGTCCCTTTTGTGTTCCCAGTTGATGGGCAGCCTGGAGGAGGTTCACATGCCCCAGAATGGCATCAACCACCCAGGTGTGACGGCGTTGGCCACAGCCATGCAGCACAACTCAGGCCTCCGCGTCCTCAACCTCAATGACAACACCTTCACCAAGAAGGGGGCTATCGCCATGGCTCAGGTACTGTAACATCGGAGATTAGCCTTGCGTTTGTTGACGTGAAGTGAAATGCTCAGATTGTTGAAATACTTTGAGTGTAATAAGTAAGAAAGTGCCAAATAAATCTTTGTCTTTCACAGGCCCTGAAACATCTACGCAGCATCCAGGCGATAAACTTTGGGGACTGTCTGGTCCGGTCAGAAGGGGCATTAGCTATTGCAGAAATTGTATCAGACGGACTACCGATCCTCAAGGTGAGCAAGTAGGAGCACTTCAGTACAAGGCTGCAGACATTCAGCACCGAACGCACACACACACCTGTCGATTTGGATATAATCATCTATCCTGTTTTATACTGAAGGTCTTTCTCTTTTCTCCTCCTCTGTCATACTTTCTCTTTGTTGTTTTTCTCCCCTTCTCAATATTTATTCTGCTGCTTTCAACAGGAGCTGAATCTGTCGTTCGGGGAGATTACAGAGGAGGCTGCTGTGGCGGTGGCACAGGCAGTAAAGGGCAAGGCCCAGCTGGAGAAGCTGGACCTAAACGGTACAAACACAAACAACATGCAGAAAGAGTTTACTCTGCTGTAACTTAAAACATTGCAACATTACAACAATGTAAACACACAAACTATCTATATATGAAGACTTTGATTTCAAAATGCTATATATCCATTTAGGAAAAAAATATTACTTGTTCATCAAGTTCATCATTCAGTATCTTTAGAGGATCCAGCCAGTAAAAATGTGACAATTTTCTCAACCAACGAGACTCTGAAGTTTTCATGAAGTTATCTGCTATCCTTTAAAGAGTGCCACAACCTGCTGTAAGATTTTGCTGTCAGTCATTTTGCAAGAGTAGGTGGTGGATATCTCATTTTGAAAAAAACCTCTTCATATACAGTATACTCTCAATCTTAGAGTGTTTTGTGTTTTTTGTTTTGTTTTGCAAAGAGACTCATAAGGGATCTTTTTAGTAGAATTTGCCTCTTCTAATTACACTGTTTTAAATGCTGTCTTTTGTTTCCACATCCCCAGGTAACAGTCTGGGGGAGGAGGGCTGTGAAGCTGTGAGAGAAGTCATGAACAGCATGAACATGGGAGACCTTCTAGGATCCCTCAGGTAATGACTTTGTACTTTAGCCCCTGGTTGTTTAAAGGACCAGACTGTAATTGCAGTATTGTATTACCTGTTAGACGTTGTACAAGCCTTACTATCGGCTTTACATAGTGGTTTATTGGATTTGGGATATTTTTTCACTCTGAAATGGATTGTTTGAACTTTTGATAAAAGAATTGACAGTTAAAGATGAGTTGTATATGCATTTTGAAGCTGTAGGAGATTTGTTAATATTTATCAACATTGGAATAAAACCAACCTGTGTTTTTGTTGTGGTAGGCAAAGAAGGAAAAAAAAGGGTGTTGCCTTAACCACTGGAAGGAACCTAAAATGGGTCACAAGCATGCTGCTGTTGGGTCCCCACATGACAAGTGTAATAACATGTATTAATGAGCGTGGGTCACAGGGAAGAGAGTGGATCCCTGGCTGAAAAGTTCAGACCCCCTGCAGTCGCTCACTAATTGACACCAGTACATCAACATGCCCTCTTTCTGTCAGTTTCTCTCAACCTCTTCTGTGACAGAGACAACAAATGGTTGGAGGTGGAGGAGTGGAGGACTAACGTCTAACACCCAAACCACCAACCGTCCGATACACTCTGGCACTGAAAAGATGAAAAGATGCACCTCATCCCAGAAACAAATCCTAACAAATTAGCTGTGTTCTGATTTGCTTCAGCGATGACGACGGCGAGCCGGAAGATGATGACGAGGAGGAGGATGAAGATGAGGAAGAGGATGAAGATGAGGAGGAGGTGGACGAGGAAGAAGTAGAGGAGGAGGAAGAGGAGGAGGAAGAGGAAAGCACTGGGAACCTGGTCAGATAAAGCTCAGTCACCTTTTCCCCCCCAAGTTGTACACAAGCTGCAGAATTGAAAACATTTAAGAGCATGATCTGTGACAATAATTGAAAATGCCCAACCCTACTTTAAATTGTAAGTTACACAGGTGCCATACTAGCCATTGTTGTGTGTACATGTTCGTTTGTTTGGTGCTGTGGTTTAATTGACCTTTTTTCCTCTCCCCATCCTCCCCCTCAGCTCTCCACCCCTCCGTCAGCCCCTCGGCCCCCAGACGTCTCCTCCTTCCTCAGCTTTCCGTCCCCAGACAAACTGCTGAAACTGGGGGCCAAGAGAGCTTTGCTTATCGAGCAGCAGGTAAACACAAAGATGCATGTATACACACACACACACACACACACACACACACACACACACACACACACACACACACCAGCCTCAGTTTTCAACCACTGCAACTGCAATTATCACTTTGTTTGTGAGAATGGACACAAACTACAATAATCCATTTGTGCAAACCAGGGTTATTGTTAGGTTAGGATTTTCAGTAGTTTTTATTTTTATATACTTTTTAGTTTATATTTCAGTTTAGTTTTGGTTAGTTTTCAGTCTGGGTTTGGTACTTTTGGTTTAGTATTTGGACTAGTTTTTATTTTTAATGGGGTTGGGTTTTTTAAAGGTATGATTGAAGGTCAGAACAGGTATTTCGTATATATGTGTGCAACATGTCTTGGGTAATACAAACAATCATGAATTTCTTTTAAATTTGATTTGCATACATTTTTCAATACAGCCTCAACTAACTTAAATTTGGAACCACTTGGTTTCATGCTGCACAAATGAAACAGACTCAACGGCAATCTGAATTCAGAATATATTTAGTAGTTTGCATTCAGCAAAAATAGCTAAAACGTCTCTCAGTTCATTCTCCTTTTTTACCCTGCATATAAGCAAAAAGACAAAAACTAAAACCTTTTCACATAGGTTTTTATATTGGTTTAGTTTAGTAGAAAAGATAGTTTTAGTTTTGTCACAAAGTCTCATTTTTATTTTAACACCTAGTTTTCGTCTTGGTTTTAGTGTACGATAATAACCTTGGTACACACTACAGAAAAGCTATCATTATAGTTAGGGAGTGAACATCTCTCCTTTCTGTTTACTGGATACAAATAAGTAGAATATGCATCTATTTTACGATATGCCTAAAGCAGACTTATTCTCAATGAATCCTTGTCCCTATTTTCTGTATCTAGGTGGATGTGTCAGATGCTACGAAAACAGCTGAAGCCTTCCTCAAGATCTCATCTGTGTACAAGGAAGAGAATGAGGACGTTAAGAGTGCAGTGTTGGACAGTGTTGGTGAGAGACTGTGTTTCTGTCTACATGCTGGTCCACTGCACTGCATTTTGTTTTCTTTATTGTTGACTGTTGAATGGGAATTTATACTTTGTTTTCATGCTTTCTCTCGTAGATGCCCTTCTAAAGAAAGCTTTTGCCACTCCTTCCTTCCAAGGCTACAGCTTTGTATCGTCTTTGTTAGTACTGCTGGGACTTATCAAGGTAGGTTTGGTAGATGGCACATATTTATCAAACTCAAAGAAAATTTCTGTTTGTCATTACATTGCTCTGGTATTCATCTAACCTATCTAAAATGTAGGCACAAGTGTCTTTTTTTTTTTTTTTTACTTTCTTGACCCTTATCATTCATCCTGATTTGTCTGGCCTGTCAGAGTGAGGACAAGGTGAAGCCGGTGCTGGTGGTGCCCGGCCACCTGCAGGCCTTGGAGCACGTCGTTCGGCAGGACTACTTCCCCAAGGAGAATGTGGCGGTGCTGGAGGCCTTCGTGTCGCGGTAAGGGCGTGACTGAGTGAGGCGAGCAGCAGGCCGCTCCCAGGTACAGAACGCTCCACCATTACCCACCCACCCACCTTCAGAAATAACGCATATCCATAACTGTACACGCACTCGGTGGGTGTAGTAACGGTGGGGTGTATATACGATCATGGGCACAGCTTTATTACTCCTGGTGGGTGTGCATCAAATAAACAAAGGCAAAGGATGTAATTTACCCTTCAGTAGTACAGAAAATGCTTATCAATAATGGTAATGGACCAAAGACGTTGTGTGTGTAATAGCTTTAACAGTGTATTTAATGATCCACAGAAACAGCAAGGCCCTGGACTCATGTGACAACGCCAGAAACCGCCTCCACTCCACACTGCAGACAGTCCAGTCTGACAGCTGAGGACTGTCAGACACACACACACACACACACACACACACAGACTGGACTAAAAAAAATATCCATTACCCTACACATAACCCATGGACCTTTTGAATACCAGCACATGAGCTGAAATTTTAAGCAAAGCACAGTCACACTAAAGAAGAATGGACTGCAATCAAGTGCACTTGGCTGTGCCGCTTCATCAACACACAGGATCCTGGACTCGGTTCATCACTTTGGGTTCTTTGAAGTGGAGTATGCTTTTACCGTGTGGACTGTTTGAAACGTTACATGCACACTCATATAACCGCAGGACATCACAGACAACCTGGACTTTACCCTCTGTAAGTCTAGTGAATAGGAAACAGCCTCAGTCTCCATATAAAATCAGAGTGATCCTGACTGAGGTGCAGATTCTGCCTTTTCACAAGCTAGAGAAGCCTCTTAGACCTCCATTCAGTGGTTTCTTTACTCTGTGAACTGGCCTTAATCTGTGATTGAAGCTCTTCTGTATTTTTTATTTCATATTTACCTTCGCTATTATTCTCCATTGTTTTATATGAAATGTTTATAAAATTCATAAAAATAGTAAAAGAAAAGAAATGTGACTAAAATATGTAATAATGACTGATGAATATTGTGGAAATAGGATTGTGAAGTACAATAGAACAATCAGAAGGGATAAAATAAGTCTAAATTTTTTTCATGCCTTTAATCAGGCGTGAGGTGCAAAGAGATTTAGATTTGCCTGACCAAAATAAAGTATGCTTCAATGTTCCATGTCTTCTGCCATCATTAACTATTAAAAACGATCTGCATTTTGAAACTTTGAGAGGCAGATTAGCTTTGAATAGATAAGTCCTAAATGATTTTCACATGTTCTGTTTTATATGGCTCAACACATTTGGTTCTAGTTGTTTTGTGTAGGAGCCTCTGTTCCTCTCCTTGGTCTGGGAATGAGAAACCATCTGGGATGCTTCTACGCATTTTGAATCAATGGATGCACTGTTGGGCATATACAGTAAACCTGATTTTGAAGTTGAAGGCAGTAATTCTTGCCCATTTCATCCCAAACTTGGAACACTTGGCAAAGACTTTACCAGATTTAGAGACAATTGTGCCCTTTTCTGAAGAAAACTGAGGAAAACAGCCAGACTTTATCCAGACTTTCTCTTTTATCCAGCCTTTTCCTTCTGTGTTGATAGACAGTGGTTTTATTGATGAAGAAGCTCAGATGGTTTTGTTTCAGTCTTCTATATTGTTGTTTTCCTGTTCTCAAATCTGCGTTGGGTCACTGGAGGCAGGAGTAAACCTAAAAAGCCTCATGGTACCAGTCAGTCCTTCATTAAACATTACATTTGGCCTCAGTGGGCTATTAATTTTACACACTCAACACTTAAAGCCAATAAATAGCCATTTATCACTTACATAAATCATCAAATAGAATCACTTTGACCTACATTTGGTTGTCCTCCCTGTTACAAGCTCTAACTAGGCAGAAAATGTGATACCAAGGTGTTAATTTGAAGCGAGGGGACGCGGGGAGCAGGGGTCACCGCAGAAGAATTTGCCAAAGCTGTGTTTGTTAGACCAATGGTCACTTATTCTCACTGTGTAAAGTCAAGAAGCCACCGGGCAGATCCTGGTAGAGCCACACTGGACCTGAAGCCTAGACCTCCTCGAGTTTATCTGCAGTTTTGTTTCATGTCATCAAGTGTGCTTTGAAAGTGTGAAGATCTGCAGGAAGGTAAGCCTAATGCCAATTTTCTTCCTACATTGAGTAATTTCAATGCTGGATTTGGTTTTTAAAAGTCTATCCTCCGAATTATTTGTTCAAAAATAGCCCAAGTAAAAGGGCGGGACATTTTTTGAAATAGGCCTCTATTTTACACTTAATGAACTTGGAATCAGGTTGGAGTGCAGTTCTTAGATATTATATCATGTATTTGAAATACCAGCTAGCCAAAGCAAACTATTATGTATTTTCATTTTTTTAATAGGCCTATTTATATTAAAATATTATTTTAAAGCATAAACAAGTAGCCTCACATTTGATAATGAATCATGAAAATAAAGTCAGCTCTTTGTATTTCCAAGCTCACAAGTTAAGTTTGAGAAAGGAAATAAATGACAAATCTAAGTGGCCTGAAGTTTGTATGGATTTAACATTCATTTGTATAGATAGTTAATATCTGCCTTTGGGTGATGTACTTTGAGGAGGGCGACTGAGTAATTTTGTTATTCTAACTTAACCTGCGTGTGTAAAAGGCTGCAGTTTGTTTTAAACGCGCCAAACTTTTGAGGAGGCTCGTGTGTCATTACGCATGAGTGGTAAAGAGTGCTTACTGCTCAGTGTTTTTGTCGTCATATGAACACATGCAGGTTTTGTATTTGTAACACTAACATGTCTTTGATTGGCACAGATGCGTCTCTCCTCTGTGTTATCGGCTGCAGCGGGCTTGCTGGTGGTTTTGCTGTACGTTTCACCAGTGGAAACAGGCAAATGCCCCAGAGTGTGCAGCTGCGATAACTCCAAACTCACTGTAGCCTGCATGGGCAAGAACCTGACTGAGGTTCCCCCAACCGTAGATGAGGTAAGGAACTGAATAGTCACAGAGTATAATGCTACCCGTTCACTTCACGATAAGCCTTGCTGTTATTGTCTGTCATTTTGGTGGCTTTCATACATTTTTTTAACCTTTATTTATCCAGCTGTGGTTTGCTGAGCATACAAGCTCTTTTCAGCACCTCCCTGCTTAACATTCACACTGTTACACACATTCACACCTGGTGACTCTGCCACAATGCAGCTACATTGGACCATTTAAGAGTTAAAAAAAACAACCTTATGATTATTGTGATATTGATTTCAACCATATCACCCAGCCCTAATTAAGAGTTAATTTCCTTGCTCAAAGGCTCAACAGCAGTAGTTTATGAGGGAGGAAAGAGTGTTCCTCATTCACACACCCCACCTAGACTTTCTCTCTCAGTCCAGGGATTTGAACAGATGACCTTCCAGTCAGAAGCCTCCTACTGTTTCCAGTCCCACCTGTTTCTGCTTCATCCCTGCCCCAAACATATTCTCCATCCTCCATCCACAGATTACAGTGAAACTGGACCTGAGAAACAACGACCTGCAGGTGCTGCCCAGGGGGGCGTTCCTGCACACCCCCTACCTCACCCACCTCAACCTGCAGCGCTGCAACATCATGAAGGTGAAGGAGGGTGCCTTCCGCACCCTGGGGCGTCTCGTCTCCCTCAACCTGGCCTATAACAACATCGAGATCCTGTACCAGGTAAAACTGAGACACACCTGTTTGTCTAGTTTGGATTAGTCTTTTATTAGACTGCAGTGCATCATCTGTCATGTGATGCACACATTGTGTTACTTTTGCTTTTGTTTTGTTGCCTTGATGCAATTCTTTATATGCTGCTAAAGTTTATGAAATATAATGTCAGCTCTCTGTTGCACTGTATTGTGTTTTGTACTGTGTGTTGATCCAGTGTACTGGAAAATGTCTGGTGTTAGGATTCATGATGCTTTGCATGCTTTGAATGTGTTTCATCAAATCCAGCTCTGTATGCTTCTCTCTCTCTCTCTCTCTCTCTCTCTTAAACTGATGAAAAACAAACAAGCGCTAAAATATATATACTATTCATCTTTTTCTGCCCCCTTCTATCTTTTTTTTTTATCTTATTTTATTTTTGCGGTTGTGTTATTGTTGGCAAATTGTTACATTTTTTTCTTCTAAGATTGCTCAGCTTGAAAAAATACTTTGTGAAACTGCTGTATGCCTTGTTGTTTTTGTATTGAATAAAGTGGGGGGAAAAAAAACAGAATAACTCTTCCCTCCAACTTAACTGATGCAGGAGTCGTTTGACGGCCTCTCCTCCCTGAAGGAGCTGCATTTGGATCATAACCGTGTGGAGGAGATCCAGCCTGGAGCCTTCACCCAGCTGGGCTTCCTCAACATGCTGGCCCTCACTCACAACCAGCTGGTTTACATCCCCAACATGGCCTTCCAGGTACTCGAGTGGATGGGTGGAGGCACACACTCAAACATGACACATGACATATGAATGCTGGACAAGCTTCAACACTGTTACACACACATGCACACGCACAGGAACTGAACCAAAACATCTCACAGATACTGACACGAATGCACAAATGCAAGAAGCTGTTAAACACACACACACACACACACACACACACACACACACACCGCAATTATCAAACACGCTTGACTATATGATCGCATAACAGGCCAACTGTGCTTCCAGGGCCTGCAAAACATCAAGTGGCTTCGCCTTAGCCATAACTCCCTCAACAACCTGGCTACCGAGGCCTTCGCTGGCCTGTTCACCCTCAACCGCCTCAGCCTGGACCACAATGAGCTGCAGTTCTTCCCCACTCAGACCATGACCAGGTGGGAGAGTCTTGGGCCGTGATCCATGGTGCAAATTTTTGGGCATCTCTAATGGGCAACAGCGCTCAAGGACTTGCCTCAAAAGTGTTACTTTAACCATATAGGAGCATTTTGATGCCACAAAGTATTTGAATACATTTGAATACATTTTGTCATATATGTGTGTCACTTTTTTTGCCCGTTGCTACCTACATTGCTACAAAAATTATAGTGCATCACCAAGGTCTTGATATGTGGGCAATGTTTTGAGGCAATGTAGAGGGACAACTTTGGCAGAAAACATAATTTTTAATATACTTTTTTTTTGTTTACAGCCACTAATTTTATTCACACTGATTGCATCCAATTTTGCAATACATATCAGTCAGTGCTTTGAGTCAATTTTGCCCATTGGGTCTTTAGATCAATATTCTCCATTAGGTCAAACAGTTGCTACATGATCCTTATAGATGGCAACAAGGTCTTTACTAGGTCTTGGAGATGTGTTGAAATACTATGATGCATCCTTTAAGAATACACTGGGCTGACAGTGTTGTTCTTAAAATGCTGACCAGTCATTACAGGAAATGATGACACAAGGACTACTGAGATTCAGTTTCTCTCTGCCAGTGCTATTAACAGCATCCCACCACACCCAGTCCCATATCTTTTTTTAATAAGAAAAGGGAGAGCAGGCAGTCCACTCACCCTTTGTATTGTTTGTTCTTCATTCAGACAGTGGAAAAGTAGAGAAGGAGATACAGGAGAGAAATCTGTCAGGATGTGATCTGAGGCCAGTGGGGCAACATGTAGCTGCAGAGGCGGTGGACTTATAAATCTAACCTCTGGACAGTTGTTCCATGATCTAATTTATCAGTTTTTTTAGTTTAGTTTATTTGCACAACCACAGTGACATTGTCCCAGGCCTTGTCTATCACTCAAGTCCTCACTTCTCTCTCCTCCTCCTGTCAAGACTGCCCGAGGTCACACGTCTGGACATGAGCTACAACCCCATGACCTACCTCGGGGAAGAGTCTGTCTCCATGGCGAAGCTGACACACCTCTACCTGGACCACATGTCCCTTCAGGACCTGTCTGACATGGCCCTGTCCCAGGCCCCGCTCCTCTCCTACCTGGACCTGAGCCACAACCAGCTGCGCTACCTGGAGCCTCTCTCAGGCCCCAAGGAGCTGGCCAGCCTCAACCTGACTGGTACAGCCGGGCTCTTACATTGTGATCATTTAGTTCATACTCTTTATCCGTGTGCCTTATGTCATCTTTAATACATTTTGATATCATCCGACCCCCTTGAAGGCAACCGAATCTACTGTAACTGCTACATGCGTCCGCTGAGGGAGTGGTCCAGGCGTGGTGGGGTGAAGCTGCTGGGGGCCTGCGCGGGCCCCGCTCACCTCTCAGACGAGCCCCTGCAGGCCGTGGCTCCTCTGGAGCTGCGCTGCCGGAGCAGGGAGGAGACGCTGAAGGAGGAGTTCGAGGAGCAGGACGGGAGCAGAGAGCCCGCCCCACCCACAGCCAAGCCCAAGAAGAAAGTCAAGTGTCCGGATAACTGTGACTGCGATGTGAGTTTTTTGTTTCTGGTGGTGGCAATACTGCTGACTGGAATGATATTTCAAATGGGTGGAGCAGTTTTGCCTCCACAGAAGTTTAGGAACAGTCAACCTCCAACATTAGCTGGTGTCAATAATTTCAGACAGGAAAAAAAGGGGGTCCTGGCAACAGAAAGAAACAATTAAAATTTTTTGAGGCTGCTGTGCTTTGTATTATGTATTATGTCATAAACTCCAGTAGAGGTATGCACTCTTAAAAATGAAAATGTTCTACCAAAGTGAAATATCATTTGAGTTATTTACAGAGACAATGTCCTACACACATTGGTCACATAGATTTAATAATATATTTACATTACATTTAGCTCCTGTTACTCGTAACTCCGATTTTGGTGACTTTAATGTTTTAACTGAAGGACTACAAGGTCTTCCGTTGGTTGACCGACCCCTTGGACATGTGAAACCCTTTCAAAACCCAGTGGATAAAATGAAAAATGCATGGTGGTCAATCTAAAAACAAGACTGATTTTCTTAGTTCCTGAAAAGTTGACATTTGGATGGTAGTTGGATGACATTTTCACCCAACAGTTTAAATTAGGCATTTAGCTGACACTCTTTTTTTTCAACAATATGTTGTTATATGTTTTCAACATTTTATAAAAGTAAAAAAGAGAAAAAAACCTTTATGTATGCATACTACAAATATCCAATATTATAAAAATATAAACATATACATGATATATACGTAAATACCTATTAATGAACAAACAATATTAAAATGATTAAAAATAAATAAATTAAATGAACTCCCATTACATAATTGGTAGAATAATAATAGTAATGACAATAAAATAAACACAAAGGGGGTACATTACAATAGAAGCACTTACAATATAGCTGACACTCTTATCCAGAATGACTTACAATGAACGCAGCAGTAGAATACGCTTCAATTACTAGATTAACTTTACCAGCAACCAGAGGTGAGCAGTACAAGGATCACAGCCACAGTGCTTTGACAATAGGTGTAAAAAATATTCCTGTATCCCTTGAATATTTACTGTACGTATGATAGATAAATTCCAAAGACACAAGAGCCATATTGGTTGATGTCAGTCACATGAGACATATTGTTTTTAATATAGCATTCAATTTGATCCTCCTCAGGTTGAGGCCCAGCATGCCACATGTGAGGGTCGCGGTCACACCAAAGTCCCGCGGGGCTTCCCCCCCAAAACGCAGCTGCTCGACCTGCGCAGCAACCATTTCCACTACCTTCCTGCCAGCAGCTTCCCTGGCGCCGACCAAGTTGTGTCCCTTCACCTGGAGTTCTGTAAAATCCACGAGATCGAAGGCGGCGCCTTCCGGGGAATGAAGAAGCTGTTTTACTTATACTTGTCCGACAACGACCTCACATCGCTGGACCCTGCGGCCTTTGCGGGAGCGCCTGACCTCACCTACCTTCACCTGGAGGGGAACCGGCTGGCCCAGTTCCCAGGATCAGGTGAGTGGCTAGTCAAGTCTGGCTGGACGCAAGTTGAATTTACAGGAGTTTAGACGCATGTATGCATGCAGGTATGAACCAAAGGAAGCAGGATCACTGATATTTTCTGTCTCTCCTGTAGCTCTGGCACCCTTACCTGGTCTGTTCGCGTTACACCTGGAGCGGAACGTCATCTCCAAACTAGAGCCCACTGGTTTGCTGTCCTCAGCTGCCCCAAAACTCAGGGGACTCTACCTGACCAATAACACCGTAACAGCCATTGCCAAGGGCGCCTTCAACTCTGCTTACCTAGATACGCTTCACCTGGACTCCAATCAGCTCACCGAGGTGCCGACTGACGCTCTGACAGAGGCCTCCAGTCTGGAAGAGCTCAACCTGTCCAGGAACTCGATTCGCTGGGTCGGACCGAAGGCTTTCCAGCCTGTGTCTCAAAGTCTGAGGAGGCTCTATATGGATGAGACGGGCATGGAGAAGGTAAGAGACACGTTGCCTTTTTTCCCCACGGTTGTATCTACTTATTCTTTCCACCTCTCTTCCCTCTATCCTCCCCTCTCCATCTCTCAACAGATTTCTTCTCTTTATCGTTTCTTATTATCGTTTCGTATTATATTATTATCACTGGAACCAGTATTTGATGTAACCAGCAACCAGTTCTCCCAGTAAAGACTTATTAAAGAGAGTGCAAACACACTGTTTTCAGCCAGTCTCCGCCTAGTACACAATTTTGAAAGATGCGAAAAAGTGGGGTGAGGAGCGAGAGTGAACAGCAGTGTGTGTCGGTGATAATGGATCACCGTTCTCTACTTGGGGGTCATAACAATTTTCTGATCACAAAGTGTTTGACGCTGCCAAAAGTGAAATTCCTGCCTTGACACCACTGATTGAGGTGTGGCAGGAGTGCAACACAGTTTAAAGTTTCAGCCCATAGATAGTACTGCAATAATGATTTTCTGCCTCTAGAAGCAGATGCAGGACTTCATTTGAAAAATGTTGAAATGAAGTACAGGATTAATGCTATTCACTCTACGGAAGCCATATAATCATGTTGACAGCTCCAAAAGAACGTGATTTAGTGCTGATTGGCTCTTTAAATCTGCCACTTTCCAGATGTCCAGGGACTCTCTGGCAGGTGTGGGTGCAGGACTGAAGACTCTGACTGTGGGGGGGAACCAGCTGGAGCAGCTGCCTGACCTGAGCCCCCTCACCGGCCTGGAGGTGATCGACCTGCGAGGAAACCCCCTGCTGTGTGACTGTCCTCTGCTGCCGCTACGCAGGTCTAGGCTCAAATCCCTCAAAAGGGATGTGGAATACATAACACAATAGCATAGGCCTACATGGAAAAACAACATGTTATTTTATCTCTGTCCCTCTCTCTCTCTCTCTCTCTCTCTCTCTCTCTCTCTCTCTCTCTCTCTCTCTCTCTCTCTCTCTCTCTCTCTCTCTCTCTCTCTCTCTCTCTCTCTCTCTCTCTCTCTCTCTCTCTCTCTCTCTCTCTCTCTCTCTCTCTCTCTGTCCCTCAGGTGGATGGAGAACGTGAGCCTGGAGGTCACTGCCACCTGCGGTCACCCTCCTGAGCTCAGAGGTCAAAGTGTCAGGGACGTCCATGTCTTCAAGTCCTGCCCAGACAGCAGCTCTCCTCCAGGCGAGAAGCCCGCCACGCCGCCCAAAGCTCCAAAAACCAATAAACCCAAACCCCCTGTTCTGAAGGCCTCCGGAGTCCAAGCCAGGCCGGTGAAGGCCAAAGCTAAGCCCTCCAAACCAACCAAGACCAAGCCTCAGAAGAAGCCTAAAGCACCAGCAGTGACTAAGCAGAACAAAAAGACAATGTAAAAAGGGAATCGTTGTTATTAGGGATAAGGGAAATATAATAAATATAAGGGAGAGGTTGTTATTAGAATACAAATATTCCAGTTTGAGTTTAATGTTAGTTTGGCACTGTTCCGCTAATTGCTCCTGTGGCACCTGAATTTCCCCAAGGGGATCAATAAAATGCTTTCTTATCTTATCTTATCTTTTGTGTTTGCACGCACATCTATCTCTGTTCTGCCTCTTCTCTTCAACAGGTGGCATGTCATTATACAACCTGCATGCATAATAAAAACCAAATAGAATTTTTTACAATTTCAGTTTCACTTGTCATACTGTTGCATCTACACGTATCTACATAGATCAAAAGTTTCTTAAGTTTCTTAGCGGTTCCATGGTGTAATGGTTAGCACTCTGGACTCTGAATCCAGCGATCCGAGTTCAAATCTCGGTGGAACCTAACTTTTGAAAATTTGATGTGTGGTATCTTTTGACGAACGGTCCGTGCACAACGTGTTGATAATGTAAATGATTAATGCCTCTCATACCACATATCCAGCTGATGCACACCAAAACCAGCAAATTATGAGACAAGTAGCCGTAGTCTGTACGCCGACCGAAACTGTACGACTGGCTTAACATCCCCTTTAAAACACCCTGCAGCTTCGGGAAGGTTCACGCGCTCACGCAGATTCTCCAGTCAAGATGGCAGCAGCGATGGATGTTGATACCCCAAGCGGCACAAACAGTGGAGCGAGCAAGAAACGTTTTGAAGTGAAGAAGGTACGATTTTACAAGTTTTAAGTAAACTGCTAGGTGTGTTAAGTGCTAAGGTGTAAATAAACGGTACAGTCTGACGGCACACTTCCCTAACAGCTAACTTCCATGGCCAGCTAAGCCAGCTAAACGTTAGCTTGCTAACGTTCGCGCTAACTAACATTAGCTAGCTGTTAGCTCTATATGTTAGCCTCCCTTACAGGGGCATGAATTTGCACTTCGCTGTTTTGGAATGATGGCTTAATAGACATACCTTAGTCCGTAATGGTCCGATGGGGACCACCAGCTTTTATTTCGGCTAACTGTCGCATATTGACAAAACGAAAAGAAAAGCCCAGTCACAGCACTGACATTTATACGGAAATCAATGGGATTGCGTGAGCTAGCTTAGCCGCTTTCTCTTAGTTCGTTTGAAAGGCCCCCCGTTTGGCCTTCTGTTGACAATGTTTTTGTTGACCTGCTTATTATTGACTTGCTTATTAGTGACTGCTTCTCAAATTAGTTAAAATGTCAAACTGTAGTTAATGAAATCTAATTACAAACTTGTTATGGTTTAGGAAGTGACACTAAAGCCTAAAGTTCGGCAAGTTCTCTGATATACAAGTTATTATGACTAATAATGGCAATATCTATACAGTCCACTAATGAACACTACTGTTCACTCGCTATGCTTCATGCCTCCATTTACAGCTACAGCCATATTGTATGCCATGTTGTTCAAATAAGACATGTACATAGATTTTGAATATTAATGTTTTAAGTCTAAAATGTGAAGCCTGTATGTACTGTGAAACTCCGAGTTGTCATTAAAATGTGAAGAGACTTGAATTCCAGTGTATTATATTATATGTTCTAACCAGGTAAAGATTTTTTATTTATTTATTCTGACTTCTCAACAGTGGAATGCTGTGGCGTTGTGGGCCTGGGACATTGTCGTGGACAACTGTGCTATCTGTCGAAATCACATCATGGACCTCTGTGAGTTAACTTTCAGTTTTGGACTTGACACTGTCTCCTTTATGACTCCATGATAGGCCGTGGATAGTTTTGTGCTGAGTTAACCAGGGACAGCAGCTTAAAAATGCTAGGATTTGTACATTAATTAATAGGTGAGATGTAGAGTGCAGTTCATATCTTGGAAAGGACTAAACAAGGTTCTTCTGGGGTTTGAACTCGGAGTCCGCACTGAGCTCGCACTAGTTGTCGCTGTCTAAATGACATTCATTCAAGACGTGTCCCTCTTGCATGAAACGTTCTTGCTGGGATATCCACCAAAGTGACACATTTTGACATGTTTCTCCTTTCTCCCTCAGGTATAGAGTGCCAGGCCAACCAAGCCTCTGCCACATCCGAGGAGTGCACTGTAGCCTGGGGTGTCTGCAATGTGAGTGAGAGGGGTTGTGAGGTTGCACACACTTCCAGTAATTGACAATATATTGATTGGGTTTGAAAAAGTTGGTATATACTGTTTGAAAGCACCTGCCCCTAAGACACTTCCTTGATCAGGCTGATTTAGATTATTCCATCACACTACCCAGCCATCTTGGTTGGCTAACAGGCCAGTAACCGCCACACATATTACTCAGAGTTTATGCCAGTGAGCCCTAGTGGGCAGTGAGTAAACATAATGATAAATGTTTATTATGAAACCAGAACTATCATAAAGGAATTCTATACTGTTTCTTTTCCCATACTGCCTATTAAATGTCTTTTACCTTGTTTCTCTCTCTCTCTCTCTCTCTCTCACAGCACGCTTTTCATTTCCATTGTATTTCTCGCTGGCTGAAAACCAGACAGGTGTGCCCTCTAGACAACAGGGAGTGGGAGTTTCAGAAGTGAGTATCGTTAGCTATTGATAATTCTATAGTTCTTAAGTTGTAGTGCAGATGTAGAGTGGTTTCTAGTAATCATAGTATAAATATTTTTTTATTTCTTGCTTCATAGACAGTATGACAAGTTGTGAATATTTCCTGATATGAACCGTTGTATTGACATTACACCCTCCCTCTCTCCCTTTCTGTCTCTTTCTGTCCTGTTTTAACAGATATGGACACTAGGTGTAAAATTCCGGACCTCTTTTTCGGCTTTTGCGAGTGTCGCACCCACTGTTGCTTTCCCCTCCTGACTACGACCCCATGTTATCTCTAGACTCTTCCCTCATTTTTGCCCATGACTTTTATTTTAGGTTAGCAGGAAAACAACTTTTTTTAAGTTCAGTTTGCAATGTTGTTGTAAATTAAAGAAAATAAACATCAATGTTCTGTCAAAACAGACCTTGTTTGTACTTTGTTTGTACTGTTAATAGGAAACCCTCTCAAGGGCATCCTGACAGCTGGTTCACTATTCACCTTGTGCACAATAGCCCATTGACTTGTTTACATTTGGCTTTGATAAGGAAATAATGGTAGAAACCTGCAGTTTTTTCTGTGTAACATTCACTTTGAACACTTCAGCCACCTACACGCATTCACGGCCTTATGTCGCCACACTCAGTGACAGGGACTAGCTTCGCCCGAGCAGAGTGGACGGCTCTGACACAGTGATGCAGGACCCACCATGTGTTACACAGCCGGTAATCCTCTGGCAGGAAGACAAATGGCCTGGGAGGATTAAGTGGCCTGGTGACCCAGTCTTGCCGCTCGGCCTGAGACTCTGCCTGATTTACATTATAGGGCCAGTAGAGTGAGTGGAGCTCACTCGCACATTCACACACTTTCCCTCCAAAACAGAAAAAAGAGTCGACAGGCCTAGTTGTTCACTCCAGTCTAAATTGCACAGGAAATCCCAGCCTGTAAGCAAAGTCAAGCAGTTCTGTGTTGACCAAATGTTATGACAGGGACGGTGTTGCCAACCTGCCAGTCTGGCTGGTCATCTTCATATTGGATTGGATATTGGATTATGCTCATTAGACAGAGTTTGAGTGGGTGTTAATGGAAACGGTGTGATAAAAGGCAGTCGTCACTGCCTACAATCCAGACTCTCAGCCAGGGGCAAAAAATAAAGTTACTGTCCTAAAAATTCACAAATGTCTGAGAGCATCTCATTTAATTGTCAAACTGAAGAAATACCTTAATTTTGATTTAAATTAGCAGTTAAATCAAGATAATAAACAAACTCAGTACCACAACAGACCTTTACTGACTAAATACATTTTATGAAAACTCTAGTCTGAAGTGACTGACCTCGCTTTTTACTTAAATAAAATCTGAAAAAATCTATAACCGAACTATTAAACACTACAAAAACTGTTATATTCAAAGTGTTGTTTATTACCAGTAAGTAACCAGTTATAAAATTGGGCAGGCTTGGAACTGGTTTCTATCCTTCCCAACTAGTTTACTGGACATGACAAAATGTATTTGGTTTATGAACAACTTGTTGAGTCTTCTGCAGTGAAAGCTTCTGAGCCGCTGTTCTTTCTCAGAGGAGTAAGTGCAGTCAAAGTAAGGTGAAATCGCCTGTGTTTTTCAGCATGTTCTTCACTCCCAGTCATCCTCTTTCAACAATGGCATTTTCATATCTAATGAATCAGATTAGGAAAACAGTTCAGTCTGGTTATGCAAGATGTCAGCAATGTCAAGAACGCAAACAATTGAAATAGGAACGAATGTCAAACCCATTTTGCAACAACCAAGGATTTATTATTGTGAATCAATATTCTCCCAATAGGGTCAAAAATCAACAAGGACAGTAACATTAATTTTTTTTTTTGCATTTGGAATAACAGACAGACAAGGGAACATGTAACCTTACAGTGAAGGTGAGAGAAAAAAATCATTAAGAGACCTGAGGGGCAAAAAAAGACATCAGTTTACAGGAAAATAATCTGATTTTAAAAAAACAGAGCCAACCATTGCGTGTGAGGTCGGCTCATTATTCAGAGAGAGAGAGAAAGAGACCAGTAGCTGACCCATTACCAGTTGATAAATGGCTGTAAAAATGTTTCTCTGAGCTGGTGGCTTTAAATGCAGGAGCTCCCAGTTTTAGCCGATCCAGATACAGGTTAAAAATACGTCAAACCCGCGGTTAAGCAAAGCCCTAGGTGAGGGGATGTGTGTGACGAGTCAATGGGGTATCCCACGTACCAGACCCTCTTTCAGGTCTCGTTTCTTTACTCCCCGTCTTTAGCTGTTAAGTTTATTGAGAGATCGCTAAGTGCTTACAGGCTGGACTCCGATTTAAGAACATTTACACGTTGCTCTCTAGTCTAAACGAGAAAAAAAAGTTAGAGCATGCCTTTCCTTAGATCCGTCCTACACCATCCTTTCATTCCCATTAACCCGTCACCCGCTCCCCATTTCATCCGTACACAGTGGAATAATTGTTAAGAAGCGTTGTGGCTCTCCGAATTGCTCGAGCACGTATCCCCTCCCCTCTCCTCCCCCCCGGCTTCGGCCCGTTCCTCTCTAGGGCTGCGGCGGGGCCCCGAACTTGGAGCTCAGCTTGGTGATGAGGGCCATGATCTTGGGGTTGCCCTGGTACTTGGCAATGTTGGCGGGGTTCTGCGCCACGTCCTGGAAGGCCGCCATCACCTCTGGGTCCTGGAGTTCAAGTACACAGAACGGGAATCACATGTAAGAACGGCAACGATCATCTTTATCGGTGTAGTGTGTTTCCGAATCAGTTACAAAGTGCTTTCCAAATAAATTGATGAATAAAATCCAATAGAATACACAAGAGAAATAAAACACCAGACCAGTAACCACGAGATCCACTGTCCAGAACTCTGAGCATTCCAGGAGATATTTTACTGAGACAAATCAACCGAACAGTCACAATCTGTGCGACATAAGAGGTGGGACGTCGAAGAGGAACGTTGAGCAGTGACTCACCTTCATGGCGTTGAGCACCTCGGGGTCCTTCAGGAGCTCCCCGATCCCTGGCATGCCGAACGGAGCTCCGCCTGGGAAGCCAGCGCCGCCTACAGGACAACAACTCTATTTAGTAACTGTTGCTTCAGATGATATACAAGCTGCTACAAATCATGCTACAACTGTCACCAGGTTATCTAATGAAATACACCTTTGGAAGCAGAATACTAGAAATCTTTTCCCCCCTATAATGACTGTTATTTGTGTCTCCTGTGAGGACGTCCTGAGTGAATCTCTCTTCCCTTCATGCCACGAACCCAGATCCTTTCCGCTCTCTTACCTGGGAAACCTGGGAAGCCTCCAGCTCCTCCAGAAGCAGCCTGTCTGGCCTCTTCCTCCTGTTCAAAGACACAAGAATAAGAATACAGGCAAAGTTCAGATCTCCAGATCACCAGTACTGCTGATGTTCATATAAACTCCTCTGGTTCAGCTTACAGCACTACACGATGCCTTCAGGAATCGCTGGTGGCGTCTCCTGTATTGCGAACATGCAACGGCGCGCCCTTTACATTCAAAATGAGGAGTAGAAGAAGAAAGCAGTGCGAGGAGGGGGTTCCCCCGTGGGCCCACAGCCTCACTCGCCCTCCTCCCACCGCGACTCACCCTCTGCGCCCGCTCGTGCTCCTCCCTGGCTTTCTTTATCCTCTCTTTCTTCTCCTTGATCTCCTTCTCCTCCCGCTTGCGCTCGTACTTGCGTCTGTGCTCGATGATTTTGTTAGCCTGAGAAGAGACGGCAGCGCGAGAATGAAAACCACACCGCAAAACCCGCAGCCGGGAGTCTCGACGTGGTCTCGGTTTCCCCCGTCAGTCAGTGAGGGATCTGTGTGCCAAGATGCTTTTGAAAACCCAGCTGCATGATGCCACACACAGCCAGTAAAGGATGAGTCACGTTAACCCCAGGCAGTCTAACAGAATTTTGTATATTTTGATGAACTTATTTGCATGCATCAGGACAAGGTTAACAGTTTCAAAGAGGTCAAAAATCTGGATTAACACTTCAAATGATTCTTCTGTAATAAAAAGAAAACTGAAAAGGGTTTGTAAATGAGGTTTTTCATTCCCCCTCCTATGTTCTCAGGTACTGTACCTTAGGCTGGACCTCCTTCAACATAGCACTGGCATCCTCATCGTAGTCCAGTTTACAGGCTGTGGCCAGGTCCTTGACTGCCTCCTCCCAGTGGCCCAGCAGCCTGCGGCAACACACACACACACACACACACACACACACACACACACACACACAAACAAAATAGTGAGGAAAAACAGAAAGTACCGTTTCCAGATGGCACAAGCAGCATGGCATAGAGGGGGGGAAAAAGAGGAATTCAGTGAAAATTGAGGGCATCATTAGTTCAAGTTACCTGTCCTCAAAGATGTTTTATTCAGTTTGCAAACTAGTGGACTACTCCACAAAAGTCTTGGTCCTGAGACAAAGGGCTGGTATATTTTTGTTTGGATGGAAAAAGCTAAATGTCAGTGGTAACTTTTTTTTTGTTTATATGGCAAAACCATAATTGCATTTTAATCGACTAAAAAGATAAGAGCACACTACTTAAGTGATTGATTAGATTTTCATATCTTCATCACTGGTTTGCCCCTACTGTAAGCCAGAGTTTGTTCAGCAGGCTAAATGTTGAATGAGAGCTGCCAAACGAGTCGAGGTGAGTTAAGGTGGTGGTTGTTTATATCTAGGGTGCGGTTATGTCATGCGTGTGTGTGTGTGGGTGGGTGATTCATATTCACCGGTGTGACTGACTGACTTCATGTACTTAAAGCACCCGTGGAGTGTTGCATGGAAACGTACTTGTGAGCCTTCCCCCTCCACTTGTACGGCTGTGCGGAGTCTGGGTTGATGCTGATCGCTCTGTCGCAGTCCCTCTTGGCTGCGTTGGGCTTCTGCATCCGGATGTAGACGCTGACACAAAGAGAAGCACCGCTTGCATTCACCACTCAGTGCTGATTCATAACAGACCGGCGTTAACAAAAGAGTACTGTTTTAGAGCAGAGGGGGAAAAAATAACGGCACGGCTATTGTGACGCATTAACAGAGGAGATCGATCTTGATTGTGAACTGCTGTGTTCGCGGCTGGGTGGTTTTTTTTTTTTTTTTATTATGTGTGGTAGTGGCACATAGCAGAGAGAAGTGTGTCCATGCAAGATGAGCAGCACTTTATGTTCAGTTTGTGTGGGTCTGTCTGATACTGTAGTGGTCTGCCATAAATACATCTGTGAATGAGAGACTGAACGGTCTAAAAATAGCCCAGCAGTGGAACTCACCTGGCCCTCTTGGCATACAGGATGGCTACGCGGGGGTTGAGCTTGATGGCATCAGTGAAGAGATCCAGGGCTTTCTGCAAATCGCCTACATGGAACAAAGACATCGCATGAAAAGCTGATATGTGAAAGATGTTATACATTTATCAAATGCCTTTTAACATACCCAGTGTTCCAATTTCTGAAAAGAACATCAACCTACCCTCTCCTAGAGCGTTGATAGCCTCCATCTTCTTCTCATTGGCCTGGTCCATCATCTCCTCTGTGACCTGAGGGGGACATACAAGTTCAGTCAAATCCTGCCTACGATATCAAAGCCTAGATATTTCCCTTAGCCAGGCCTGGATTCTCCTTTGGTAAACCGATAGCCGTTTGGTTTCCACATGAGAGAGCAGGGTTTGAATCCAGCTGAAAGCATTAATGATTTATGGCTAGATCAATCTGTGAGCAATGGATTACAGAAAAAAAAAACACAAAACATATTTCACCTCCAGGTTTTCAAAGTCTCCCATCTCCTGAGGTTCATCTGTGTCTGGCTCGATCACTCCCTCGTTGTCGATTTCTGAGGGAGCAAAACGGGGAAACCCAACATTTACCAAAACATTAGGTCAGGTTCATGTCAGGACATAACCTACTTCCATACAATCAATATCCATTACTTAAAAGCTTAACTTACTCTCCAAGGTGGCATATGTGGATCAGGTGAATGACACACGCTAACACAGACTTGATAAATTTAGTCTCTCCATAGGAACCAGGCTTATTAAAACAGTCTTGTCCTGTGGGGAGCCGCTGAAGGAAGGCCCTGCACCCATTTGAGTCCCGAGCTATAATTACAGAAACTCTGTTGTAAGGCGTGAGACGGACGTACCGATATCACTCTCCTCGCTCTCAGATGGGACAGGAGGCTCGGGGGGTGGAGCAGAGGTGGGGGGCGGGCCACAAGGACAGCCACCCTACAGATGAAACATTTATTACAATTCACTCATGTTCAATACTATTTACCTTCATTTTTTCCCTCTCTTTGTTCGTCTCTGCCCTAAATGATACTGTACAATGATACGATTTAACATAGAATATTCATGTTTTTTTCACCTTGCATGAACCCTCTGTCTTGGGTTGGGGTGGAAGTGTTGCACCCATGCTGCAATATGAAGATATGGAGAAGAATTCAGTGAGCAATTCATGGCCAACTGATGCACTAACCAGTCTATCCACCTGCACTTGAACATATTACACCCATGAAGAGTCCCCATGAAGATTAAACAACTACTTTATTTATCTCTATTTAAGTTCCTGTTCCCACACTGTAAATGCACCCTGGATGCGTTGTAACTCAGTGAAGACGACAGTTTGGTGTGAAAAGAACATCAGTGACATTTTGGCCAAAAATCAGCATTATATATCATTGGAAAGCTCATGCTGAGCTCTATCTGATGGCCAGAACACATCTGTGATCAGGAACAAAATTAAAATTAAAACAAAGGGGAAAATCCTGTTTTTATAGAAGATCAATTTACTGAATCTTAATCTAAAGTATGAATAGTTCCTATGTTATGTTCTGAATAAAAAAAAAGATTTTGCTGTGCTGTAAAATTAGGATAATATCACTTACGCCCCATCAGCTGTAAACCCTCTTAGATTAAATAAGTAAATGTTGCCTGGTTGGATTCAGTGCTCTATATGCTCTTTGGGGGAAATCTGCATTTGACAAGGCATGTTTTCTAATTTTTATTTTTACATCAGATCAAAGATAGTATTTCCTCTAGGCAGACAAGAGACCCTGCCTCTATAGCAGAGAGTGGGCGGGACGGGGCACATGTTAGTAGTCCTAAGTATATGGCCTTATCTAAGCACATTAGTGAAACCCGAATGAATAAGCCATCTAAATCCCCTCTGAATCATTAAAATAACGACAAGCCGGGCAACCGCTCGTGCACGTCGGGACAGCTGTGGGCTCCGAGAAGACTTAACCCCGCGGTGTACTGACCCGTGCAGCCAGGTCCTGAGGAAGCCCATTTCGGGAAGGTGCAACACCGCGGGATTGGAGTCGCACAGCTGCACGAAGGCCTTCAGCTCGGACACTTTCCGCGGGTCCATGCTGCCGTCTCAGGTCCAGCACACAGCGCGCTGCAGGTGGGGAAACAGGAAGAGAAACAAACATTAACTTAGCTAACACGACTAGCTTAGCCAACGCGTTCGGTAGCTCGTGTTTAGCTAGGTTTGCTTACCGTTACTGAACGCAAGGCTGAATGAATGAGCGTTACAACAACCTCACACTTTGAAGAATCGACCGTTCAACCGACTACAAACGCAGTTCAGGCACTTGCAATGACTTAATGCAATACCACACACAATATCATTAACACACCGCCTATATAGATGGTAGCAAGACAGATGTTTCTGGAAATGGATTTTGCAAGTAAGCCGAGTGACGCGGTGATTGTTTGACGCATGATAGCTGCAATATACGGACGATGCAAACAGCAAACATCGACGCGGTTGCCAGAAACCACAACAGTCGACGGGAGACCCACCTGATCAAACACTCGAACCTTTCACGGCTGAGAAGTAAAAAAAAAACTACAGGAGACGTGCAGTCGATTATCCGCCACAACGCTGCTTCAATGGTGGCGTCGCTCCGGTGTTTTCATTCAGGCGGTTGTCGGCCAGCCCTTCAAAACACAGGGTCCTGCCCGCTGTGAACAAGTCGCGAGGGAAACGGGTAATTTTGTCTCATCCAATCAGAGACGCCTTGTGACCTCCTCCCCACCAATCATCGCGAGGGTCTTAAAGGAAAAGGCCGAAGCTGTCACCTTCTGAATGGCAGGGCAGCTAGCAAGCGTTCCTGTCAACGCAAAAAACAGTTGTAGGGGAGTTTAAAACACGACTTAAGCGGCACGTCTGGTTCTCATTTGACAATATACAGTCGTCTGTCCACCGTAACTTCCCAGTGTAGTTCACTGCTCTCTACTTTGTCATTAAATGTGCCTCATGTGAGCACCTGATACACCGCCGTGCCCAGCACAGCCCAGGCAGACATCATGGTGGGCTTTGACTGAACCGTCTCGCCGAGTTGCAGCGATGTTGCCCTCAACCAGCAGTCTGGTCAGGTCGGCTGTCAGGCTGCTGCCACGCTCCAACTGGAGCCGAGGTGAGGTGTGGTGCTGTGGGGTTTACCGGCTGTCATTTCATCTGAATGGAGCCCAACTGACTCCACATTGTGCTCTCTCACCCATAAAAAAAGTCTTATGCAAGTTCAGTGTTTCGTTTGTATGTAACAAGGCTGTTTTGCTGTCATTATATCACCAGCTTTTCAGTTAAACATCCCAGAAACCCATGACAACTTCAGCCATATCTGTTTCTATATTTTGTAGATCAAATGTGCTGTGCTAAAGCTGATGTATTAAAGGAACAGTTCACTCCAAAATGTAAATTCAGTCTACTCACTGCTCAGTCAGTCGAAACTCCATACAAGTTCATAGGACCATCAAACACACAGCGAGTTTGGGGGAGAGAGGTGGGAGTTTTGACTGGCATGAGTAGATAATGACAGAATTTTCATTCTGGGGTGAACTGTTCCTTTAGTATTACCCTTGATATGAAAACATGCATTGAAGTCTGATATTACATAATAAAGGTTTCATGCAGTGTCCTACAATCAGTGTTGTAGTACGCAAGTCTTGGACTCGGAATCAAGTCCCATTTTGATGACTTATGACTTGACTTGAATATCGATGGCTGGGACTTGCCCATTGAGGAGCTGAACTTGGGTCAAGTGATAAATGAAGATTCCTCCACCACGTATTGTGAGCTTCACTTACATATGACTCGACTCGGACATGACCTTGGTGACTTGGATTCTGATTCGAATATTGAGGCCTTGGGACTTGACTCGGACTCAATGTTTAGCGACTCGACTACAACACTGCCTACAGTGCTCACTGCACAGTACAAGAGTATCTGCTGTCTTAGTTTGTTTTTTTGGTCTGTAGGATGTGTCTGGTGCCCATGCAGGAACATTTCTGTGAAACCTGGAGGTTTGAAACCAAAGACGGTTCCTCCTCGGTACTTGGGCCAGCCCAGCCCGTTCACCCATCCACACCTCATCAAACACGGTGAGTATTTTCATACAGCAGCAACAGGGTGGTGGTGGCTACCATCTGCTGTCTACACTATCACATGGTGATGACTAATGTGATGTAAGAGTGACTAGTTGGATATTTCACACGGTGGCTCTGGAAAATAAAGTGGTGGCACTTTTGCACTTTTTTGGGAAAACTGTGATGCATACAGTCTTAAAGTCACAATGAAACAGCATTTTGAGAGCATCTTGCTTCCTTAATGTGAAGTATTTCCTGTGGAACAGGATATCGGGGCGGGACATAAGGCAGGGAGGGATCATTCAAAAGTGTAAACCAATGGGATATCAGTTATGGAGAGCGAGGCAGTTTTATTTGATGGGAAGGGTGGAGGGGTGGGATTTTTAAAAAACCTGTGATGGTTTTATTGATTGGAATTTTTATTACACCACGCCTCCTGGTATAGCATGAGGTAATCATGAAATGTAGTTTTCCACAAATTAAATTGGATTGGTAATTGGATTTTGATATAAAAATGCAAGACATTTTTTGGGGTGCATTTGGGTGTATATTATGGCATCAAAAATTATTAGTTAACAAGGTGAAAAATTCATTTTTCATTTCATTGTGACTTTAAGTCAATTCAGCAAACATGTCAGCTATTCAGGATGTACGCGTCCTGGTGGCAGAGCAACAAATTGTTTTTTATCCATTGTTTTCGCGTTAGGAGAAGAAGCTACTATAGATTCCAGTGATAGACACTACTATCCTTCCCTTTCTGCAGCATCCAGTGTTTGTAGTTGTAGTTACAGCTCTAATAGATCCCAGACTTAATTCAGCACTGCACTACAAGTTACAGAAAAGAGAACAATGCGCAATATTCCAACTCCATTTTACACCGACACACCACATATCTGTCCTCTGCTCTTCAGGTGAGGTGACTCCAGGCTTGAGCCAGACAGAATATGAGCTCCGCAGACACAGGCTGGCCTCCCTCATCGAGGCCCAGGCGGATCGGCTGGGACCCTCTGCCTCCTCCAGCACCCATCTGGTCATCGTTTTGTCCCACCCAACCCGCTACATGACCAATGACATCCCTTATCCCTTCCACCAGAACCAGGTACTCATTTGGTTTCAGGTTGCATTCCACCTCCCTTCTTCAACTTCATCTTTGTGTTCTTTGTTGTTGCTGTCTTCCTCTCATTTCTTTCCCTTCTGCCTTTGTTTGGTGTTGCTGGTGCTGAACCCTACTCTCCCCAGGATTTCCTCTACCTCAGTGGCATCCTAGAGCCCGACAGTGCCTTGGTTCTGCACGGGAGAGGCAGACCAGACCAGGCCATCTTATTCGTGCCCCGCAGAGACCCAGCGAGGGAGCTCTGGGATGGGCCCAGGTCGGGGAAGGACGGGGCGGCTGCTCTGACTGGCATAGAGAGAGTTCATAGCACCGAGGAGCTGGGTGTGGTGCTCAAGAGCCTGAAAGGTGGGTGGCTGGGTGGGTGGGAGTCGGAGGTTGCGTGTCTCTTTACAGCACAAACCTTGTTTTCTTGTTTTTTGTCAAAGGACAGGACATGCTGTTGCATCTTTTGAGCAGCAGTGGTAGCTGAGCATGTTTTTAGCGCTCGATAGCTTTCAATAGTTGCATAGCAACAGCAGTAACCGTGGTCAGAGCTTCCCACAAGCATCTGTTTAGCACTGCCAGTTAAAGAAGTGGTGCTTGGTGGACACAGAGCGTAAAGGAATAGTTCACCCCAAATACAAAATTCAGTCATTATCTACTCACCCCCATGTCAGTCGAGCCTTGTAGGACCATACACAGCGAGTTAGCCCCCTGTAGTTCCATCTCGGCCTTCTCCCAAACTATTAAAGTTAACAGTCTGTTAATCGGTTTACAGCTCAAAAAAAAAAAGCATAAAATAACAGCTTGTGCAGCAAAATCCAAGTGTTTTGTAGCCAAACGATTGCACTCTGGGTCCAAAAGTCCAATATTTATCTCGCTATCCCACAGATTTTCCTCACTGGCAATGCTCTGGTGGCTCACCCTTCAGCGCTCTGACAGGCGACTCTGCTTGCTACTGTAGGGACTGTTGGTGCGTTCAAGGACAAAGCATTGTCAGGAGTAAAATATAGGAGCCTTGTTAACTTTGATAGTTTGGGATAAGGCTGAGATTAAACTGCAGGGGCGAACTCGCTGTGAGTTTGGTGCTCCTACAAACTTCGATGGAGTTTCAACTGACATGACGGCGAGTAGATACTGATTGAATTTTCATTTTGGGGTGAACTATTCCCTTAAGAAAGGGGAGGCGGCATTTCAGCACTGACTGATGTCCAACTGGAAGTAGCTCAACTTCCCACTCTCTCTCTCTCGTCCTCCTAATCTGTTTCTCTTACCGTAGCTCTTCCCTGTTTCTTGCAGGTACGATGGTGTGGTATGACAGTTCTCAGCCAGCCCACCCGCGGCTCCACCAGACTCACGTGTGTCCTGTGCTGGAGGCGGGGCCAGTGGCCCGCTCTGTCCGGCCCCTCACACACTCCCTCAGGGCCCTCAAGAGCTCAGCAGAGGTGGCTCTCATGCAGGAGGCCGGCCGCATCACAGCACAGGTAGGTGTTTCATTCAAGTTTTCACATTTTTTCGCCTTTTTAGCTCATTTTAACTATCATACCATACACGCATTTGACAATTTATGCCATCAAAATAAAAAAAATAAGTTATTTTGTTGTATTTATATATGATGATAATAATAATAATAATAACCTTTATTTGTATAGCACCTTTCATACACAACATGCAGCTCAAAGTGCTTTACATCAATAAAAGGCAGATAAAACAGATAAAAAGATAAAATTCATATAAAAGAACAAGCAAAATGCATTGCATTAAAATAATCAAATCAAGTAAAATAGAAAGATAAAAGAACACAACAAATACTCCCCCCATATATTTTTCTTTAACTTTTTTTTCCCCTGTCCTTCCTGATTCTACTCTGATCTGATATTTACGTCAGATCTCACTGCCTAAGGCAGACGAGAATCATAGATTCTCCTCTTGGTCAAAGTGTTCCATATCAAAATCTCATTACTTTTACTTCCTGGAAAACAGGAAATTGTTAGCGACCATAAAAATTTCAACCAATAAAACCACCACAGCCCATAAACCATCAGGGATATTAACCACATAATATCAGATTTTCACAAGGCTCATCATTCAGTACATCAATCATGCATACAACAGGACCCTATATATAGCTATTCAGGTGAGTTTTGACATAAACTTCCCTTTTAAGATAGTACAGTGTAGAAAATGTAATATTAAAGCCCATTTACAATGCATCAACATGTCTATGAATGCAATGTCAGTGATAACATCGTTTACTTTCCAATTGGTTGTCTTGCAGGCGTTCAGGAAGACGATGGCTCTGTCTCAAGGGGACGTTGATGAAGCCGTGCTCTTTGCCAAGGTAACTGACTGACTCTGTATGGCTGTTAACTGTGTAGCCTGCTATATCTCTGTCTAATATTGATCAGGCTCTTTTATGTGATTACTGTGACCATAAGTGTCCATTGATTATTTAGTCAATATGGTAGAAATTAACATTATTCTGAATTAGCACTGTACGATATTGACAAAGAATCATATGCTTTTAATTTCTGAATTCTGTAATTGTGAAATAAAGTGAGATGCAGATGTACACTGCTCTTTCCACAACTTTGCTCAGTTTAAATAAAATGAAAACTTTTCTCATGTAAAAAAGGCCTTTTAGACCAGGAATTCTGTACAGCACAGGAATATATATATATAATATATATATAAATCACCTCTGAGGAAAAACTGCAAATCTGTTTTCAATCTGGTTTTTAATGTCCAGTGTTTGAAACGGACACTGGTGTCACAGCACACTCACAGCCTATAGTCACGTCTCAGGTAGAAAGACTTTTATAACATATTATCTTCTTCCAGTTTGATTTTGAGAATCGGATCCGTGGTGCCAACTTCCTGGCCTATCCCCCTGTGGTTGCTGGAGGAAATCGAGCCAACACACTGCACTACATCAACAACAACCAGATTATCAAGGTAAAGGGACATGTTGAATGTGTGCACGGATTTGGCTGCACAATCTCAAGACAGTCCCATTGGATAAGGTGCAATAAACACTTACAGTTTGTATATAATTAAGTAACAAACAAATGATCGACTAGCCTAAATGATTGGCCATAAGTGTTTTTTCCCGTTCTTTCCTCCATCAGGATGGAGAAATGGTGCTGCTTGATGGTGGTTGTGAATACTTTGGTTATGTCAGTGATATCACTCGCACATGGCCAGTGAATGGAAAGTAAGTAGTACTTGTCCTTTACAACTCCTCCATAGAACAAATGTCTTCTACCTGGGCAGGGTCCCATGTATGTGTGGGCCTTGGACTGGAGCACCTCTTGACTGTAGAAGAAAGTGAACAACAAAACTACCACCAAGCTGCCCTTGAGCAAGACACTTAACCTCCACTTGCTTCACTGAGGCTGCTGACAGTGGAAGACAGGTTGTACTGGGCTGCCAGGTGGGAATGTGTGTAACTTGTGAGTGTGAAGCGGGGCGTTGCTGAAAAGAGCACACTTGTTCAGGAAACCTTCTCTGGGTAAACAAAGGTTAATATAATACCAGCCCTTCTCTCCCATCTAGCAGCCAAATTAGATGAGTGTTAGTATTTGAACCGGAGGAGGGAGTTTTAACAAACCATTTCAAGTCTGTTACAGAAGACTGATGCCAACACACCTTGGCTGTTCCCTGCCCTCCCCTTTTGTTTACATCCTCCACCTCCTTCCTTCCAGGTTCGGCCCTGCCCAGGCGGAGCTGTACGAGGCCGTGCTGGAGGTGCAGCGGTCCTGTCTGTCCCTGTGCTCCCCAGGCGTCAGTCTGGACCACATCTACACCACCATGCTGGCCCTGCTGGGACGGCAGCTCAGGCAGCTAGGCATCGTCAAGGCCAGCACCAGCGACGCTGACGTACTCAAGGTAGGATAAATTCCAATCTGTATGTATGGACATGTTTTGCGTAAAAGCAGGGAGCAGCCCTTGGCTTTGGGAAAACAGAGTTATTGTCTGGAGACATGAATAGCATTAAGGACTAATATGCGCTATTTAAAAGCAATAAAGGCTCAGTTAAAATGTCTCATCTTCCCTGCTTCCTTACGAAGGTCCCTACTGACTGATTTAAATTTAAACTTGCACTACTTGAGCTGCACATTATTCAGCTTCACAGGTGTTCATACATGAAAACTGTATTTTCAGATCATAATATTCAGGTGCTCCTTGTGCTTAACTATTACACAGCTAATTACTGTTCTGCACAAGCCTGGTAAATAAAGGGAAGTGACTGTGTGGCCTCCATTTGTGTTGTCAAATATTACCTGCGTTGAAGACCTTTTAATTGTTAACGGTTATACAGTGTACTGTTAGCAAAGTGAGCATAAATTAATGACTAATCCATCTTGATTTTTAGCTTTTCAAAGCACATATTAACAGCAAAATGAATATTTACCAGAGAGACTAAAATAGAACGGAAAAGCCTAAGATTGAATTTCATTCACCTCTAAACGGGCCAATGTGTAGCGCATTTCAACTTCCACGCTCACATTATATTGTTGGATTTTCATACTGCTCATGTAAAATAAATTGTCTCTTCCCCTGCTGTTGAGTAATGTAAGACAAATAACAATCAACCACATAAGAAAGAGCCAGGATACTATCAATTTATCGCTTTTACTATCTCAGCTGTCCATTGAATTGAGACATTTTTGGTATATCTTGTGTTTATTTTTAGCCACACCAATGGTTTGTGGTCAGGAAATAGCCATAAGCTCCTCTGGCCAATTTAAACGATGAAATGGTGACCTAATTACACCCTTCATAAAGCACAATATGCCAGTATAACTACCTATAATAGAGGCACTCCTTTCCTGCAGTGGTTCTTTTCAGGGAAATGAATGAAGCAAGCCAAACCAAAGCTTAATGTAAATTTATTCAACTGGTTTCTGTTAAAAAAAAAAAAAAAAAAAAAAAAAATCAGAAGTCTCTCTGGAAAAGTTTGGAACGAGAAGCGTGGGGTAATAAAACAAAGGATGATTTGTGGCTGCCAGGGAGCTGTTTGTTCAAGACGCATAGCAGACTGACACATTAATTCTTCATTAAGACAAAGAATAATGAAGTTGCATCTAAAAGAAGGAATTGTTGCCAGGTTTGCTCATTTTTCTAGATACAAACTAGGGAAGGCCTGGAAAGCCCCGAGCCTCTTCCTCGGACTTGTTGGCTTCTGCCTTGGCTGAGTGATTGATGTTTGAGTTTCCATGTGGGAAGACCTCGATTCAGAACTGGGCCCATAATTATCAATTCTCTCAGAATAGGAGTTTGGATGTAGCACCACTCACTAGGTCCACTTGACCGTCTCTCTCGCAATAGATGCAAATGGAGAGGCGGGGCTGAGCAGAAACACAGGGGAAAAAATCCACACTCGTCCCTTGAGCGTGGATTCCCAACTCAATCTCGTATTTTTAGATAGGCGGTGAACAAAATAGAAACATCTAGTTTGTGTTTTTGTCAGCCTGTCATGGCGTTACCCATGCTGACTTTGCATATTTGTCTGTCTCCGCTGTCAGCAGACTGTAAAATGGTACGAATTACTCCCTTTGTAATGCTGACAAGAATACGGATAATGGCCACACACTATTTGGGGTTTTTGAAAAATGAACTTGACATGGGAATGCTTTTGCCTCCATGCAAACTATAAATCAAAGTACATAGACATTGAAACCTTCGATGTGGGGGGTAACGTACACAGAATGCAACACAGAACGCAAAGCAGACACACAAGGTGCAGAGATCTTATCCAGACTGTCTTCATTAGAGGCTTAGTCATAGGTGTCATTGTAACAACTTTGATTAAAGGGCCAAGCCATAATTTGTGCGTTTTTCTTTTACTTGCATGTTAACCAAGTCCTTGGACAGAATTGTAAGCTGTGATTGATATCACATTTTGACACCAAGGCCCTCAAATTATCTTGTATAATACTTGTATGTGCCAAGGATTCCTCAAAATTGAATGACTTGTTTTGTAGATTCAAAATGGGATAAAACATGAGATTGATAGTTTCTTCATAAAGCCAGACTGTCATATAAGCCACCAGTTGAATTTGTGTACAACTTTGAGGAATAAAGTTGTTATGCTCCAACATTGAGTTATGTCCCTTTTTGGTTTGGATGCCTCACTCCTTTAACGCTCTGTTAAGGAAGGTAGAAAATGTTATTACTTGTTAACAGTTATGACGAAGCAATGCTCTGGGACAGTTTTATACAAGCGGCCCCTGGTCTGTCACACCTTCATGGCCATGGTTTTGTTTTTGCTGGTCCCAGGCTGCACGACGCTACTGCCCCCACCACGTTGGTCATTACCTGGGCATGGACGTCCACGACACTCCTGACCTGTCCCGCTCCCAGCCTCTGCAGCCCGGGATGGCCATCACCATAGAGCCAGGTACAGGGAGACGGGGGTTTAAATGGCCTCTCACTCTCTTTTTCCTCTCTCTTTTTCTTCTCTCATGCATGCACAGAGTGCTGCAGCTGAAGGATGGAGTAACCCTTTCTCTTCCTCTCCATCTAATTACTATAGACTTACATTGGATGGTTGGGTCAGAGTGTGCTGAAATGCACCACACACACACACTTTGAACACATTTATTTTTCTCTGTAACAGTCACAAGTTCTCTCTCTAACACTCGAAGCACTCATGCACACAAACATTGTCCCACGTGCATTTTATGCAGAATACAAACTTTAATCTGAGCAATCCAGTTCCATTGTTAACATTATTGCATCTATTCTATGCATCCTGTGTATGCTTGTGTTTTTCATTTGTTGAACTTATGGCTCTTGTCGCTCCTGTTGTAATTTTCCACATGGGGCGATTTAAAGGGGTAAGACACACTAAAACATGTTTTTTGAGATGTTAACTGATATCTAGGTGTTGTTTGAGATGGAAGAAAATACTAGGCATTACCTCCACATATAAGTGCATATGTTGATCTGCTGATGTTTTAGGTGCTAAATTGACAATTCCCTTTTTTCGTGGGTTAAAAGTCATGAGTAGGTGAATATAATTGGATGTTTAGTGTGTTACTTTAGTTAGACTCTACGTAATGAGATTGATTTGATAACCACTCCTCTTCCCTCTTCACCGCTGCTCTCCACACCCACTTCATTGCATGTTTCAAACTAGCAGGGTAGGCGGAGAGGGAGTGAAACTGGGGCTACCGTCACCGTTTAAGTTGCCGACACGTGTCTCCCTCTCTCTCGTCACAGGCTTGTACATCTGTGAGGACGACCAGGTCCCAGAGCGTTTCCGTGGCCTGGGGGTCAGGATCGAGGACGACGTGGTGATCCGGGACAAGGGGGGCCCTCTGATTCTGTCCTCCGACGCACCAAAGACCGTTGCCGATGTGGAGCGGGCCTGTGCCCAGGGATAGAGCAGACAGAGAGGGACGAGTGACTGAGCTACAGCATCGAGGCCCGGCAGTGTACTGTGTGTTTCACGGTGATGATGTCGTCAGGCTCAGGGCCCGTGTGCGTGAAAGGGGGAAGCACACTACAAGACTTCTGGTTTAAGTCTGGATTAAGCTAGCCCACACACATCTAGAAAACTGACTGTAATGTTATCTGTATAGGAGCTAAATGCCTAAAATGTGAAACCCAACAATACTTAAACAAATATTGTAGTGTGCTTCCACCCTAACAGTTATGAAGAACTGATCTAAAACCCGCTGGTTAGGTCCAGTGACCATGTAAACAATGTTAATTTAAGAGGCAAGGTGATCTCAGATCAGCAGTCACACTCTTAACATACTTGAGGATATGGGCCCAAGCCAAAGTGGAAAATCAGGAAAAACGTGATTTATTTTTTTTTATAGGTCAATGAACCAAGTGCATAAAGATGTCAGCCTCCTGAACTTCTACCCTATTTGTTTCTATTTTTCACCATTGCATCAGGTCACATCAGGGTATGATTGCTTGTTCATTCACTCACTCACATACATACATTCTCTCATACCTGCATACACACACACTCTCAATTTCTCTGTCTGACATGCACTTTTTAAAATTCCTTCATTAAAACACACTGTTGACAACCTTTTGGTGTGACATCACTCTTTCCCAAACCTGTCCTACAGTACAAAACACCAAAACGGCAACATCCACTCAGCCATATGAGCTCACTTGGTATGCCTTGTACTGGTGGATGGACAGGAAGCACCAGAGGAGGCCGCCCTCTTTATGCACGAGGTTGAAATAATCAAGAAGTGAAAGAGGACTCTATCCAAAACACAGCTCCTCCTGATAAACCTGGATAATGATGAGACCCATGCACTGAAATGGTTTGAAAGTGTACAATGACATGGTTTTGTGTGTGTGTGTGCTTGTGTATGCAGAGAGAGGTGTGTGTGCGCGCATTTGTGTTCACTCGGAGAGAAAAGTGTGAGCACATTCAAAGACGATGGCAGGGTGAGGCTCTCTCGGTGTGCAAAGGTCATCAAATTATGCTTTTATAGATATAAAAAAATGACCTCATCCTTCCCTCTTTTATAACTAATAAATCCTCCAGGTTTGTTTTAGGTTATAGGAAAGAACTCCGGAGTCAATTTACTGACACTTTTTTGTTTTACTTAGCGCGATCTGAAGAATGCCTCATTGAAAGTGACCCTTTGTGGTTGAATGATGATGATGATGATGATGATGATAGGGGGTGCATGATATTTTACATTGAATGCATTGATGAATGTTTCATCTCAGGGTTACATAGGTGCAGATTTGGGGGCAGACAGGGGGACATGACCACCACAATATTAGAAGAATCTTCCCCCAAGCACATTTTGTGATTCTCTTAAAAAAAAATGGAGCCCTTCCCATAGTTGTTTGAAACTCCTTATGCATGCATATTAAGGCATTTTCGACAGCAAATTACTGCCATGTTTGATATGTTTATGAATGTTTTCCCTTCAGGTCACGGGTTCAGAATAGGAATGTCTGACTGTATTTCACTTTGTAGTTCTCCTCACTCTGTCATACCTGCATATCTTTTCTCATGCAAATGCATACATTTGATGTCGATCTTGCGGGTGAAGTAAGGGGAAAAGTGTTCCCAAAGTTCCCAAAGTGGGCCCAGGGACCTCCAGGGGTCTTTGAGGGAATTCCAGGGGGTCCACAGAAAAAAAATGTGTTTAATTTCAGTATTATTCCGCTCCCACTGACTATCACCTCACCTACAGTATATACAGTTCTATATATATTGGCCTAACTGTAACTACAAAATCTTCCCAGATGGGGTTCTATAGGACAAAATGTGATATCTTATTCAATGGGGTCTGTGGTCTATAGTGGATCCATTTGGGGGGTCTTTGATAGGAAAAAGTTTGGGAACCCCTGATTTTTTTTTAGGCTACTACCGTGCCCATGGTATGTAATTGTGATTTGCTGCCCTGGGTTTCATTCAGACTGTTCACCCACAAAAAAAAAACAAAAGTTGAAGTGAACTTCCGCCCTTGCGTGGTTAAATAATTGAACTTACTGGTGGCTTGATTTGAATGATCCGTGTAGAGAAAGTGGAGCGCCACTGTCCCCTACAGATTGCTGCGATAGTAGTGCAACTCCGAAACAATACGAAACCGTGTTCCGGACAATCCCGAACACCAACGAAGAAGAGCCCCCCCCCTTCCTCTCTCCTCCTCCTCCTCCCCCCCTCCCTCCTCCCCTTCACGCCTAATGTTGCTGTACCTCCAACCCTCCCCCCGTATCAGAGGAGTAGAAACAACAAGCCGCCATTTTGTTTGTGCGGACAGACCGTAAGAAACAGGAGGAGATACCGAGAGAAGGAGCGACTCCGGCACCGATAGCAGCCACTCCGGGAACCGCCGGGGGAAAAGAGTGGCGAATTCGCGTCCGTGTATCAAGAGCGGGGACGAGAGAGAAAGCATAACCAAAAAGATAAGACGTCAAGGGAGAGAAAAACGAGTCGGTGATATATATGTATAAAAAGGAAATACTCTGAAAAATCCAAGGAAGGGGTGTTTTGCGGAGCGGAGACGGAGAGGAGAGGCGGAAGAGGGCAATATATTATAACGAAGGAAAACCTGCGAAAGGGAAAAACATGAACATGAAAAATCATTATGTGCCCATCGCGGAGGAAGGAAAGAGCCCGCATAGACAATTATATAAATAAATTGCTACCGGGCATAAGGGAGAGGTGGAAAGAAGAAAGACGGGTTTAAAGAGAAGGGAAAATTGCCAGGATAAACGCGAAGGGGGGCATTCTCCATCACAAAGAGTCAATGAAAGGATTTTGTGTGAGCCCAAAATATTTTGGGGGGTGTTAACATTATCTTGCCGATCCGAGGCTTTCCGCTTCTAAAATAGCCATAATTTCTTAGCGACCCCCGTCAATTTATCACATTTTCGCCCATCGCCGTGTTCTCTTGTTTTTGGTTAGGACCTTTTTTTCTCGCTCTTCTTCGCTTGCATGGCCAAGATATCCGTATACGCAGTGAGTGACAGATAATTTTTTTTTTTTGCAATATTTATGAACCGTTTTATTTTCGGAGAAGATTTGCAGTGTTATCAGCAGGGAAAACTGGAGGAGGAATCTGTTGAGAAGCACAGGATAAGTAACCCCATGGATCGTCCTCTGCAAAATAAAACTAATTGGATCAATCTGACTGCCCGCTGATTGGCAATTAGGTCTTTGATAGTCCTTAAGAACTATACTGGCAAAGAAAAAATCTGCATCACAATCGATTGGCAACCAATCTGCAGACAAGCAGTGATTTTTGACAAGATCTTTTCGTGATTTTTTTTTTTCCAACCATTGCCAACCCCACTGACTGCAATAGGCATACTCGCGCAAAGGGTTGCAACAACCAAATGTGCAATATGAGTCCGTTATTTTTGACCCAGTGCCTTGCATGGTCAGATGTACACACTAAGTGCACAATTTAGTCGGAATGCACATGCAAAAGAAAACTCACGAGATGCATGAAAATATCAATTTGCAATAGATTTCCTTTTAACTCAGTTACTGCAAGTGTGGGACTCCCTGTGTTCATCTTTCTACAGAACTGTATTATGCTATTTATTCAGTTGAACAGCCAATGCAAGTTTTTCTCTCTCTCAGTATTGCACTTGAGATTACCGTTCATGCTTTAATTGCATTTTAAAACCACTGTCAGCCACCGTGAGTGATCACCACACGCCAGTTGACTGCCTTTTGGTTTTGGTAATGTTAGGGATTGATAGCATTGACAGCAGTGAGATTTCCGATCAGGTGGGAGAAAGGATAAATGCTATCGAGGCTCTCATAACTGTTGCATGAGAGGAAGGCCCCCAAAAGTTACCACTGGGGTACGCTTGGCCTGCGTTTTGAGATCGCATTTATCATTTTCGTGCCCTGACACTTCACTGGAGCGCTTCAGACCTGAAATACCGGATTTCTCCGCCGACTATGGCGGACAAGACTGATCGTACCATGGAGGACAGGTCTTGGGACAATTTTTATGTCGCAGAAGAGGCTACATGAGGTTGTCGGAGGCCCGTTCGCTTGTCTTTTTCGCCGACTCCACCTTCCCACCTCCTCCTGTTCAACTCGGAGAAATCTGTGAAGAAACAAAATCTCCGACAGGGGAGGGGGATTGATATCTGCAGAGAGGAATAAGCCGAGAGTGGGAACTCTCAAGGAAAGAGTTCAACATTGCTGTCTTTTCCCCTACCGTCCCCCAAGCGGTGGGGGAGGAATCGAAAACATTTCTTCAACGGGGATAAGGAGACGCAAATAAGGGGAATACGTTTGGCCCTGCGTGGATCTACAGCAATTTTTAATTCGTCAAAAATATGGCCGATAATGTCCTGGAGTCCGGCCCGCCTTCAGCCAAGAGGCCCAAGCTGTCCTCTCCAGCTCTCTCAGTATCTGCCAGTGATGGAAATGGTAAACATTGCATGCATTGTTTGGTTACATATAAAACTTAGACTAGCTGCGACTGAATGTGTATTAATCGCTGATCCATCTTCCAGTCTCTGCAGAGTTGCACTGCAAGTTACTTGGTCTGACTTAGTTTCTCCATAAAGCTCTTACACATGCATGTATGCACGGGTTTGGTTATAAAAGGATTGGATTGGAAATAAGATTACTAGCAAAGAGCATGGAGTCGTGTTGGCGGCTTGGACAACTTTTCAGGTGTGATGTTTTGATGTGTTAGCCTCAACAGGCTAACTAGCTAGTAACTATACTATCCACCGCCAAACAATGGAAGAGTCGAGTCACCCCAGTTTGCTTTAAGTTGGCTAGCTACTTATTGGGGAAGTCAGTTTATCGAAAGGAGGAGAGGCCACATAACGAAACAACAGACGTAGAAAATAATCTCTGAAAATAGTGATAAAGTACCACATCAGTTGTAGCACAAGGTCCTGTTTGAACAGCAGAAAATAACGGTACCCCGGCGAGCTAACTAGCTAACGTTAGGCAGCTAACGTTACCGGCTCAGCTGAGTTTGGTAGCCGACTAGCAAACTCGATAAGTGGTAAACCTTTCTGTGGCCAGACTGATTTTTAGTGGCCTTTAAGCTTGTCTTTGGGTACAGCAAAAATCATGTGGGGTCATACATTTCGTGTAGGTGTTAACATGTGAGAATAGTAGCATTTTCACCGAACTGTTGTCGCTAACCAGCTAGCTATTGTTCGAGCCTCACTTCATCAATGAAGAAGTTGCGCAAAGCATTGTTGTCCAGCCTAGAGGGGAGATGTTGCTGCATTTTCACGTTTATCCGTGTGTTACTACGTTGTAAACGAAGGGTCAAAGTCACCCACCGTCTTTGAAATGCCTCCCCTCATGTCTTTTGTTCAAAGACTGTTCATTTTCTCAACTATGCTACCGACGAAAGCCGTGCCTGCTCTTCCTCCATTGTCTAAATATGGCACACTGGCACTAAGCGGTTGCTCTTTTTGCATTTCACGTTTCACAATAATGCAACAGCTATCGCATCTAGGGAACTCGAAGACCTTTCAATATGTGAATTAAATTCCATTATCGCAAACGTACTCATTAGTCCTTACTGAACATGGGAGCTGTAAACTATTGCATGCCATCCGCTTGTTGCATCCCGTTGTAGACAGAACGATTTCTAATGAGCCTAACGTTATATATTTTAGGCATTTAGCTGACTCTCTTATCCTGAGCATGTATAGCATACCTCAAAATTACTAAAGTTGGTGGAACTGTGGAATCTGTCTTGCCATGAACATCTGTGATATAAAATGTTGTCCAGGAATGGCTTGCATGTTATCTGTACAAAGATTGAAGTCACACTAACAGTGCTGCAACTGTTTGAATGAATGAACGAATGAATGAATGACTCTGTTTTGTGCTGGGCATTATGAGTTTCAAAAATGAGTTTGATAGGTGTTTCATTTCCTAAGATGTCTGGGCTCTGCTGCTACCATCAGCAATATGGCTCTTTATGGTTTGTATACAAGAGAGATTTTGTGTGTGAGTGAGAGAGGGAGAAAGAAAGACATGGGGATGTAACCAGCCTTGTGCATTAAGTCAGTAAGTAAAAAAGCTGGATGTGAGTGACTGTGCCTTGTCAGTTGGCCTGGTGCAGCCAGGACAGTGTATGCACTAGAGCTGTGTACAGGTCTAACATAACCATGATCCATCCAAAAATATGACTTGGTTTGTAACAGTTAAGTAGTAGAAAGATCCATGCTCTGTGCAAGGAAACTGCATGTGAGAAAGCTGTAGTTTCAGTATTTTTCAGTATAACATGACCCTACTCCCAAAGCGCTTTCCCTCTTAATTTTCTTCCGGTCTCAGTCAATATACAGTAGTGACTTAGTCTGAGGCTTTCCCCCGCTTCATGCTGTTGCACCTTATAACTGTAGACTCAGTGCACACACCTGCCCAGTCAGTATTTACCCCTCTGCGGCTTCTCACCCTGACCCTACTGCGTTCACTCTCCATGTTTGGCATCCCATCAAACCACAAACTGATGCCCAGGAGAGGAGTCTAGGCTGTGAGAGGCAGCTACTGCTGCACTGGCTGTCTGGCTCCGAGCTCCAGATTGGAGGCAGATCATTGCACAGAGCGCTCCTATATAGGCTAGTTGATAGTTTCTCAAATTCATGTTGGAGCTGTATTACTTTTTTGAAAATGTCAGTTTGACTATGCATTGCAAATTTTAGGTTTTAAATGTATTTCTGTTTCTTCATGAAAGAAATCTTTGTTTTCCTGGTATTTAAGATTTCCTCTCTCCCTCCCACCTAGATTTTGGTTCACTCTTCGACCTGGAGCACGACCTCCCAGATGAGCTCATCAACTCCTCGGAGCTGGGGCTGGTCAACGGAGGGGACCTCAGTCAACTCCATACCAGCCTTGGAGGAGTCGGAGGAGGAATGGGAGGGATGGGTGTGGGAGGAGGCCAGGACGCGGCAGCCAAACACAAACAGCTCTCCGAGCTCCTCCGGGCCGGAGCACCACCCCAGCAGGGCGGCCCCACTCCCAACAGCACAGGAGCCGGGGCGTCCATGGGGATGATGGGGGGCGTGAATGTCTCCCCTGGCGGGCCTCAAGGCATGGGACCCCAGGGCCAGCAGCAGCAGACTGGACTGATGCAGCAGGTGGGGATGGGTGGAGGGGTGGCCGGGCTGAATCGGGCGGCTGCCATGATGGGAGCCCAGAAGGGCAACAGTGGACAGCAACAGCAAGGCCTGATGGGAGGGCAGGTGATGAACGGCTCGCCCAGGATGGGTTACCCTGGCAATGCAGGCATGGGTAACAATAGCAATCTGTTGGCGGAGACCCTACAGCAGCAGCAGGGGGGTCAACAGATGGGACCTGGCGGTCAGGCTGGGATGAGGCCACAGCAACCTGGAGCACTGAACAAGGTAAGCGCACATTAGGCAGCAGGACCATGCGACAGGGATGCTTCATTTATTGGCAAAAAATTGCAAGCTCAGTACCAACTGTTGCAAATTTCCAAATTGCAAGAAGCTGCAATATTTAACTGAGGCAAAGCAGTTACAGTTGCAATAGCATTTTTGTGTCAGTATCTTGCAGCTCTGCCATGCACAGACAGTTAGGAGCAGGGACTCATATAAAATGTGCCCTCCCCATCTAAAATTCTGAGTGCCTATTACTGCTTAGTTCCATATATCTATCATATCTATGTAAAATATTGAAGCTTGATATTGTTGCACAACACCAGTGGGAACGAGCCTGATGGGCTTGGGTTTGGACAAGCTGAATTCCTCAATTAACTGCTTGGATTTGGGTCTGGCTTCAAAAAGAAAAAAAGCTAGTCACGCTCGGGTCCGATTCATGTTTGAGCAGTATTTTCAGGTTCAAGCTGAGTTGAGCTCAGCGCACGGGACTTCAGACCCAAGTTGAGCTCCAGGCTGAAGTTGATCTATAGCGGTTGCTCATATGAGACTGCTCAAGTCGAGCGCTGGAGACCGGGTACAGGCAGGAGTGTGGTTATGTGTTGGACTCACAGCACAGTCACTGCTCACTCTGTGGTATTGATGGTTAACCTCCTCACTGTGTAATACTCCACGTGACTGGTTTGAGTTTGCTCTGAGGTGTAAAAGGCACTTCAGCAGAAGGACCATGTTAAATGGTTTAATTGAGGCGTGTATCTGTGACAGCATCAAAGAGCAGCATCAATGGCCTTGGCCTTACTACTGTGGTTGTGTGGCAACCAACACGTGGTTATAGAAGATTTTTTTTTCTAATGTAGTTAGACATTAAAATCGTTCATTATCAGTGAGGGTATGAATCTGTATTCAGTGTGGGCTTTTTGCTGCTTTTCCTTGTTGTTTACAAAGGAAAGAATGCAGTTTTAGCTCATCACTAAACCCAGTGAACTGTGCTATTTTCACTTACAGCTCAGATGCAGGGATGAACAGTTTTCATGAGTTTCTAACGGTCACATAGCAACAATCAACCAACCGTTTCACATTGTTGCCAGAAATGAAGCATCCTTGGTGGATCGGTACCCTTAGGCTTGATCTTGCATTGCTGCTGGTTTGAAAGCATAATCGTTTGGTCAGAGGTAATGTTGAAGTAGCTGGTAGTGTTACGGGCTACGTCTAAGATCATGGCTGATGTTGACCTGGTTTGGATTTCCTTAAAGTTTGGCTTTAAGATTGCATTTTTGTTGTTAATTTACCAGAACAGGGTAAGGAGAAAGTAAGAGGAAATTACATTCTACCTATCTGCTGTTCTCTCAGCAGAAATGGATCCAATTTAGTGAAGGTACCTTGTAGAAGTTTTTTTTTTTTTATTATTCTTTTGAGATGACGGTGAAAGCCCACGTGTGATTCTACCTTGAATGCCTGAGTGATGCCAGTTAGATTGCTGCTCAAATCGTGCTTTCACAGAACATGGGAAGTAATTCATCTGATCCTCTAACCTTTTTTTCCTGCCTTCCTCTTCTACTTTCTCTCCTCCATGCCGTCTCTCCTCCTTATCATTCCCTCCTTCCGTCTCTCCCGCCTTCTCTCTTCCTCCCCATCTTCTTGCTGCCTCTCCTCACCCCTGCTCTCCAGATGAATATGATGGCCAACGCGGGCCCCTATGGTGGTCCGTACGGCCAGCCTGCCGGCCAGGGGCTGGCTGGGGCGGGGCTGGGCCCGCAGCTCCAGAACAAGGCAGGCCTGCCCAACAATCTGGCCGCCCAGTTCAACATGGACAAGAAGACACCGCCGGGTCAAGGCATGCCTGGGATGGTAAGAAATCTTTGTGTGTGTGTGTGTGTGGGGGTGGATACACTCAGTAACTAGCCTGCATTTGTACTGAAGCCTATTCTCTCCCAAATGTTGTAAAGTAGAACCAAATGTACATATTTTAGCACCAAACACGGTCTCTCAGACAATTGTTTGCCACATCGTCCCTTTTATTTCCTCACAGCTGAAAAGAGGACAGCATTTAACTTCTAGTGCACCATATCTCACTCGGGGCTACATGTCTCAAAAGCAGCTTGGTGTCAAGATCATTTTTGTTGGCGAGTTTTCAGTTGCCGCTAAAACCCCATTCGGACAGAATTAGAATTACAGGACGGGAATAATCAAATCATCAAGTGAACCCGAGGAAGCAGCAAGCCAAACGCATTGTTGAAAGATTTTTCCCAGACCTGAAAAATTTGACAGGATGGGACGGCATTAAGACAGACAAAATCGTAATCAGATTACACTGCACCACTGTAGACCCATACCTTCCCTGTTTGAGTCTGTATGGATGTGTGGCGAATCATTCACGACATTGACCCGACACACAGGCTCTAAAAAATGTCACTTGCAAAGGAGTGTTGTAACAGTTAAATGCATGAGCTCCATTTTCATTGTCCTCCATGATTTAAATAGGGAGGGGCAATCTTCAAGCACTGATGATGATATGAACTGATGCCTATACCAAAATCTTAGTTAGGGATGCACTGATCAATCGGCCACCGATCATAATCAGCCCGTACAAGTTTGCAATAGGTCATCAGTGATCAGCTGAGCACCGTTTCAACTGCCCGATCACACCATGCTGCCTGCGTTATTTATGCTCATCTGCCATTCGACATTAATTGAACAGATGTTTTATGTTTTTTAATAGAGAACCGGCCCATTCGTTCTTTAAGCAGCCTTGCTGTTTTTAATTTCAGTCTTGCCGGGAGCGCGGCGCAGAGTGAAACTTTAATTTCGCTCCTTTCTGAGCAGAGCGTTTTGAGACTGTTTAATTATTGTGTACATTTGCTATTTTCGACTGTTAAACATTTACAGCTCATATATATTCATATCTGATGTTGTGTTATGAATTTCATGGCCTATATGATTAGAAACAGTTGAATGTATTGGATAGAAGATATAGCCTTTGCTGCCCCAATGAAAACGTTTTCAAGTGTTCCCGGTGGCAAGAGACAAGTACGCACCTCAGTAATCAAGCACACACTAACATGTAATAACTGTTTGAATAATAATAGAGAAAGAAAAGAAAGATACATACAAATAATATCTGTATTCCGATATATCTGTCTACGGCCGGTTCTCACCTCCTCTCTCCTCTGTGTCCCCAGGCCTCCCAGCAGCAGCAGCCCTCAGCGGTAGGCGGTGTGTCGGTGGGCGGGGCAGCAGCAGTGGGAGGGGCCCAGGTCGGGCTCGGCGGCGTAGGGGCAGGTCCCGGCGCAGCGCCCCCTACGGCGGACCCCGAGAAGCGGAAGCTGATTCAGCAGCAGCTGGTGCTCTTGCTCCACGCGCACAAATGCCAGCGGAGGGAGCAGGCCAACGGAGAAGTGCGGCAGTGCAACCTGCCCCACTGCCGCACCATGAAGAACGTGCTCAACCACATGACTCACTGCCAGGCTGGCAAGTCCTGCCAGGGTGAGCCTGTTGAATTATACTGATTGCTGGTTTTATAGTGTGCGGTTTATATCATGAACACTAGGCAGTGTTTAGAGTTGCTATGGCTCTGCAGCAAATCCCTTTCCTTGTTTTCTTTTTTCCCTTTTTTGCTTGTACTTGTGTTTTGTTTATATCCCTCTTGGTTAGCCTCCCAGTTTGTCCGTAGTATCAGAATGAGTTATTCTCCCTGTAGCTGGCTGTTTTACTGTAAGTTTTCCCTCTCTCCTGTTCTCATTGAGTCTCCATCTGGACCCAGTTTTGTTGTACTGAATGACTCATACTATCACTTTCTTAGTGTCTGGCTTCTTTCTCTCCCCTTTTGACTCTTCTGTTCTCTCTTTTTCTCTCATATCCTTTCCTTGTCTCGTTATTTTTCTCCCTCCTTCACCCTGTCACCATTTCTCATTCCACTTGTTCTCTCTCTGCCCCTCTTATCTTCTCTCTTTTTGTATTCTCTTCTCTTTTTCTCTAACGCTCTCCATTTCTGTCTCTTCTCCCCCAGTGGCACACTGTGCCTCATCCAGACAGATCATCTCTCATTGGAAGAATTGCACGCGACACGACTGTCCCGTCTGCCTGCCACTGAAAAACGCTGGAGACAAGAGGAACCAGCAATGTGAGTGTTTCTCAGTCTGTATGTGTATGTGTATGTGTATGTGTGTGTGTGTCTGTGTGGTGGGTGTGGCTGTCTGTTTGTCTGTCTATGAACAGCATGCATGCTCACTGCTTATATTGAATTATTACACATTCTCTTCAGCCAGGGTATCAAAATGATTCAGAGTCCTATACAGCTAACACTCACATAGTATGTAGTAGACTTGCACTGATGTATGATGTCATCGACAACAACGATGGGCTGTCTGTGCCGATGGACTTTTTCATGTGGCGATGTTGAGTTTTTTTTTTGGGGTGTTTTTTCAGCAATTTAATATTTTGAAATAACATTTCACTTCTGCAACGTAGCCATTACCCAGAACAACAAAATCACTGAATAAGAGGTGTTGAGAACAATGCTCAGCCGAGTCAGTGGAGGAGAAGAGACAAGCCTTAACTGACACACACACACACAGTCCTACAGCTCTCTCACACACACACACACACACACACACACACACACACACACACACACACACACACACACACATCCCTACAGCTCACAAACACCGTTCCCAAGAGGCAGCAAGCAAAGCCCTTTCTCTCACTTTTAACACGTTTTAAGTTAGTCACAGGCTTGTTTAGCCTGTGTTTTTGAGCGCCATTATAAGCAAAAAATTTTCATCTGACAACAATGTTGTTTTCCTCAAAATGCTAACCAAATGGAGAATGAAACTCTCATTAATGAGACAGGACCGCTCTGTAGACAGCATCTCCCCCCACCTGATGTCATCTGAGATGTTTGATTGGGTGATGTGACGATGTGTAAATGTTGTCACATCAAATAACCCTAGTATGTAGTTAGCTGGATGACTCTGTAGGCTTGTGTACATCCACAGATGCTTGTCCTTCATTACCTCTTCCTCTCTCTCTCTCTCTCTTTCTCTCTCTCCCATCACTCCTCCATCCCAATCTCTTCTTCTTCCCTCATTCTCCCCTCCTTCCCATCCCTACAGCTCTCCTCAGCAGCGCAGGGGTGAGTCTAGTGAACTCTCTAGGTTCAGGGGTACCAGGGGGACAGCCCAACACCCCAAACCTGAACCCTCCCAACCAGATCGACCCCAGTTCCATAGAGAGGGCGTACGCCGCCCTGGGCCTCACCTACCAGGGCAACCAGATGCCACAGCAACCTCCACAGGCCAACATGCCCAACCAGGCTCTGCAGGGGCAACCTGGGATGAGGACCCTTAACACCATGGGTGAGTGGGAAATGCTATTGTGCATATCACATAAATGATGTGGTCAACTGTATTATTGTATGGAATGGTACTGAATTATCACTGTACGGTGCCATTGTGATTTTCCCATGTTTATGAGAAGAATTACTGAGGGTGGAGCAGTCAGTAGGATAATGTTTTGGATGAACACATTTATCCAAAGCAGAAACAAACAGCAGAAGCAGAAACTAATAGACCGATATATTAGTTTGCCAATATATCAAGCCAATATTGGCCAATGATGGGCCAACATGATGGAGGTTCCTCCCTCACCACATCTTCATAAAAACAATCTGTAAAACCTGGAAGGAAAATTATTATTTTTTTTAACATTCTATGAATTTGTTTAATTGTTCAATAATGTTTTTTGTATTTAAAGTAATGTATCCCAGAGTTTCCTTTACCAGTGAATAGGTGTGGTGGGTCACCTTAAGGAGCTGCCTACCCGCTCAAAACAATTTCATTTGTATTTCACTGGAGAGCTTTAGTGTCACATGATGGCCTAAATGCTGTTTCAGAGGCTTTTCCATCCTGCCAAGAATAAAATTCTGCAGGAAACACTGAATTCTTGTAATTTAGCATGAAAATTGTTGAATAAAGACATTGAATATAGACACAAAACATCTGTTATCGGAATTGGTATCGTGCTTCAAAAACCCGTATTGGTCGAACCCTGAAACTAATTTCTCTTTGTCTATTCAGGAGGAAACCCCATGGGAGTGAATGGTGGAGTGGGGGTGCAGCCCCCCAACCAGCAGTCCAGCCTATTACCAGATGCCATGTTGCACAACAACATGAATGCACAGAGGTAGGACTGCCTTAAACTGGTCATAACTAGCTACTGTAGCCTCTGTGAGAGGCTACAGACAGTTCAGTCAATAATGAGGAGTTTGTGTTGATTTTGTTTTTTGTTTTGTTTTTCTGATATGATATCGTTCAGCTATCTCACTTCCTTGTGAGCAGGCGACAACAGCTGAAACTGTTCCCAATCACATTATTTACTAACCAATTAGTAGTAAAACTCAGCTTCAACCAGAATATAGTTCGGTAAAACCAAAGATAGAATTTCTCCTTGCTAAGAGGGATTTGATCTCCTTTGGGTGGTCAAGGGCTACCATAACCTGCCAACTTCTCCCTGGCTGTCTAATTATCTTTTCCACCTTTACTGGTGCAGATGCATCACATAATAGGACATTTTAGGACATTAGTAGAGCTCTTAAAAATTAAGTCTGTGATGGCGAATGTCTTTTACTCACTCTTTCCTTCCCTCCCCTCTCCTTCTATGTGTGTCCTTTCCTCCAGTTTGATGAATGATGGTGTGGGCAACCTGGGCTCCATGCCTACGGCAATCCCTCCCTCTGCAGCAGGCATGAGGAAGTCTTGGCATGAAGACATCACACAGGACCTCCGCAACCACCTTGTCCACAAGCTGTGAGTCTGCTGTGCCCTGAATGTAGCACACAAAGAAAATTTTACTAGGAGGGGAAACTAATGAAATGAACTGATCTTATCGGTTCATTTCCCATTTCTGTGCTCGGTGTCGCCTCTGTCCTTACATGGCTTATGGCTTGATGAACGATTCTGGTGTAAGGCAAAGTTGCATGTATGTCCTCATGGCTTACTGTGTGTATGTGTATTTGTCCGTGTATGTGTGCGAGTAGTGTGCAGGCCATCTTCCCCACTCCGGACCCAGCTGCACTGAAGGACCGGAGGATGGAGAATCTGGTGGCTTATGCTCGGAAAGTAGAGGGGGACATGTACGAATCAGCCAACAGCAGGGTAAGACACTAACACTCTCTCACGCAGAACATGCAACATTGTGACATGACCATTTCCACATCACGGACAAGGGAATTTATTTCTTCTGATCTCTCTGTTCTCTCCAGGCGGAGTACTACCACCTGCTGGCAGAGAAGATCTATAAGATCCAGAAGGAGCTGGAGGAGAAGAGGAGGACGCGGCTCCAGAAGCAGGGCATGATGCCCGGCCAGCCTGGCATGCCCT